>NW_021163291.1:0-172947 GCF_004324835.1 Dendronephthya gigantea | reverse complement strand
CAATCTTTTTCAAACAAAATCAACAACTTGAAAATATTCTATTTTCCTTTCAGGGCCAAGACCTTTAGATATTTCCCTCAAAGCAATGCCTTTACGGTTGTTAATGTCTATTGTGTTTTGTTTATGTGTTTGGTGGGCACATCATGTACGTGCTCCTGGTGAACATGACTTTCCTACATATTTCTATATTGTCCTATTGTTATTCTATGCTTTACACCAGGTGAGGATACACTGTTAAAAGTAATGCAAACCCTTCACTCCGAATGCCTTTGAAATATCTATTCTTTTCCTACATTCACAGCTTGGCTATTGCTCACCCTTTCTCCAACATCCTTCCCCCCACCCTTCCCCAATATGTCTTCCTAAAGCGAACCCTCTCAACACTTCTTTCATTCAAACCAAATAAATTGGGATGAACACTGTTCTTTTCTTAGGTAACAGCAAACTGCATGTTTGTTTCGGCAATGACATTCTTTGCACGCGTGAGTGACCCAGCCGTGGGTGGAACGTATATGACTTTGCTTAACACACTGAGTAATCTTGGTGGAGTATGGACCAGCACAACTGCTCTTTGGTTTGTTGATGTTTAACATGGAAATCTTGTATTGGAACTACTAATACTACTGATGTTAGCTGCAATACAAAACTTGATGAAAAGGTAAAATCTTTGAAAAATAACTTTGTGGAAGCTGGCAAAAAAGCTGACAAAGCAGGTGATAGACATTTGCCAAAAACTGTTTTATGATTCATGTTTATCTTTTTAGTTGTGTATGGATTCTGGTGGAACTTGCATAACAGATATTGATGGATATTATATTGAAACTGTAATATGTGTTTGCATTGGATTTTTATGGTTGAGATGGAAACGAAATACAACAAAAAAACTGCAAGATCAACATCCAAGCACTTGGAAACATCTTAACAGACCATATTTAAAACCTTAGAGCTTTAACTGATTTAAATAATAAAATTAGTGTTATACACTTTTATTATGGTTCAATAGGAAACATGATTACTTCAACTTTGATTGGAAAATCATTTCCAGTTACATTTGTCTACTTGCATAGAATTTATCTTATAGTGGATATGCTTTAAAATAAACAATTTCTCTAAGACTATGTCTATTAGGTGTTTATATTTCATTAAATCTTTCCACAGTAAATTTGTTGAATATTTATTTAGTCTTCATCATTCATCAGACTCCCCCTTTCTTAGTTTATCAATAGCTTGAGCAAGCATTTGATTGCAAAGGGCAGCGTATGAATTCATTTCTGCAATTTGTGATTTAGCAAAAGAATTTCCCATTTTCGCACCTTTTTTGAAGTCTTCTAATGCTGCATCGTCGTCACCATTCAGTCTGTGAATCAAAGCTCGTTGTGTGAACGCCTGACCCGCTACATTTCCCTCATAGTGACTTAGTTCAAGAGCCTTATCAAGATCTGAACTTGCAGACTCTTTGTCACCTTAAACCAAAATTGAGTTTAAATATCAGTACGAGTTTACTCTTATTATGCTTCCTCCCAAATTCATGTTGCAATTATGTATTTAGAACCTGGCAACTGTGGCCATGAATGGCTATTGTACACACGAAAAATATCTATTTATTTTTTGATCTTATTATTTCTACTTCCATGAAACATTTTCCAAGTATGGAGGATGTCAATATTTCTTGGAAGAACATGTTTTGATCAACTATGCAGTCTGCTTAATCAATATACGTTTTTCTGAAGATTTAAAGTATATATACCTTTGAGTAACAGCACTTGAGCCCTATTATGTACACAGATGGTGATTCAGAACAATAATTCTCCGCCTCATTCAACAAGCTCAATGCACTTTCAATATCTCCTTGTTCTGCATGACGCACAGCCATCATTTCCAATTCTTTTGCTTTATTTCGGCCTCTGTCTCCACGTGGCCATTTTGAATATGTTCTTCTGTTCTCTGGTTTTCGTTCGCTTGAGTTTCATAACCAAATGTTTGGTTGGATTGAAAATAATTTCAAGTATTCGTTTATCACTCTCTGACAAAGTCGCCATTTTGTGAAGGAATACTTGTGGTAATAAGTTTATGTCCAGTATACACACCAATAGTAAAATCGCACTTGTTTTTAGCTGGCATATATACATCAATAGCCATAATTCATCATAGATACCCATCATAACATATCAATATACATCCTTACACGCAACTAGGCATTGCTAGACATCATTGCATATCACTGGACATCATTATACATCAATGGACATCATTATACATCACTGGACATCGCTGGACATCATTATACATCACTAGACATCATTATACATCACTGGACATCGTTATACATCACTGGACATCATTATACATCACTAGACATCATTATACATCACTAGACATCGCTGGACATCATTATACATCACTGGACATCACTAAGCATCAATAGACATCATTATACATCACTAGACATCATTATACATCACTGGACATCGTTATACATCACTGGACATCATTATACATCACTAGACATCATTATACATCACTAGACATCGCTGGACATCATTATACATCACTGGACATCACTAAGCATCAATAGACATCATTATACATCACTAGACATCATTATACATCACTGGACATCATTATACATCACTGGACATCATTATACATCACTGGACATCATTATACATCACTGGACATCATTATACATCACTAGACATCACTATACATCACTAGACATCATTATACATCACTAGACATCATTATACATCACTAGACATCATTATACATCACTGGACATCACCAAGCATCAATAGACATCATTATACATCACTGGACATCATTATACATCACTAGACATCATTATACATCACTGGACATCATTATACATCACCTGACATCATTATACATCACTAGACATCATTATACATCACTAGACATCATTATACATCACTAGACATCACTAGACATCATTATACATCATTGGACATCACTAAGCATCACTGGACATCACTAGACATCATTATACATCACCTGACATCATTATACATCACCAAGCATCAATAGACATCATTCTACATCACTAGACATCGCTGGACATCATTATACATCACTGGACATCACTAAGCATCAATAGACATCATTATACATCACTAGACATTGCTGGACATCATTATACATCACTGGACATCATTATACATCACTGGACATCACTAGACATCATTATACATCACTATACATCACTATACATCACTAGACATCATTATACATCACTAGACATCATTATACATCACTAGACATCATTATACATCACTGGACATCACCAAGCATCAATAGACATCATTATACATCACTGGACATCATTATACATCACTAGACATCATTATACATCACTAGACATCACCAAGCATCACTAGACATCATTATACATCACTGGACATCATTATACATCACCTGACATCATTATACATCACTAGACATCATTATACATCACTAGACATCACCAAGCATCAATAGACATCATTATACATCACTAGACATCGCTGGACATCATTATACATCACTGGACATCACTAAGCATCAATAGACATCATTATACATCACTAGACATCGCTGGACATCATTATACATCACTGGACATCATTATACATCACTGGACATCATTATACATCACTAGACATCACTATACATCACTAGACATCACTATACATCACTAGACATCATTATACATCACTAGACATCATTATACATCACTGGACATCACCAAGCATCAATAGACATCATTATACATCACTGGACATCATTATACATCACTAGACATCATTATACATCACTGGACATCATTATACATCACCTGACATCATTATACATCACTAGACATCATTATACATCACTGGACATCACCAAGCATCAATAGACATCATTATACATCACTAGACATCATTATACATCACTGGACATCATTATACATCACTGGACATCATTATACATCACTAGACATCATTATACATCACTAGACATCACTAGACATCATTATACATCATTGGACATCACTAAGCATCACTGGACATCACTAGACATCATTATACATCACCTGACATCATTATACATCACCAAGCATCAATAGACATCATTCTACATCACTAGACATCGCTGGACATCATTATACATCACTGGACATCACTAAGCATCAATAGACATCATTATACATCACTAGACATCGCTGGACATCATTATACATCACTGGACATCATTATACATCACTGGACATCACTAGACATCATTATACATCACTATACATCACTATACATCACTAGACATCATTATACATCACTAGACATCATTATACATCACTAGACATCATTATACATCACTGGACATCACCAAGCATCAATAGACATCATTATACATCACTGGACATCATTATACATCACTAGACATCATTATACATCACTGGACATCATTATACATCACCTGACATCATTATACATCACTAAGTATCAATAGACATCATTATACATCATTATACATCACTAGACATCGCTGGACATCATTATACATCACTGGACATCATTATACATCACTAGACATCATTATACATCACTGGACATCGCTGGACATCATTATACATCACTGGACATCATTATACATCACTGGACATCATTATAGATCACTAGACATCATTATACATCACTGGACATCATTATACATCACTGGACATCATTATACATCACTAGATATCATTATACATCACTAGACATCACCAAGCATCAATAGACATCACTGGACATCACCAAGCATCGATAGACATCATTCTACATCACTAGACATCATTATGCATCACTCTACATCACCAAGCATCATTATACATCACTGGACATCAGTAGACATCATTATGCATCACTGGACATCACTAAGCATCGATAGACATCATTATGCATCACTGGACATCACTAAGCATCAATAGACATCATTGTACATCACTAGACATGATTATCCATCATTGGACATCACTGGACATCACTATATACATCACTAAACGTCACTATACATCATTATCCATCACTGGACATAACTAGACATCACTAGACGTCACTAAGCATCATTATGCATCACTAAACATCACTGAACATCACTGGACATCATTATACATCACTAGACATCACTAGACATATCACTAGACATCATTATCCATCACTAAACATCACTAGACATATATCACTAGACATCGCTAGAGATCATTAACCATCACTGGACATTACCAGACATCACTTAAAGTGAGGCGTAGATCATTACGTTACCAGATCATTTTCGCTGTTATGATGTTGATTCTCAGTAAAGATTCTTCAAAATGTTTTTTGTTTCTTTTTGTTTTTTTGAGCTCCAGTTGCATTTGTGGATGCATGGATATCTCGGAAATCACAATTGTTAAGATTAAACGGGCGATTAAATTATTTGAAGAGGCTGTTTGCGAGAGTCCGTCCGGCTCTTTGCTTGTGAGGGAATGGCCCAGCGCTAGGTCTGACAATCTGCCCAATACAGAATGGTATACATCTCCTCCTATCTTGTTGTGGGACGTGATTTTTAGTCATCCTGACCTTATTTCTCGATTTTCATGTCCATTTTGTTCGGCAACCTGTTTACGAAGATCTGGAAAGTGGGCAGATAAAACATGGGCCAGCTCATCATATGAACCTCGAGTTGTTTATGACACAAATTCTGCGATCCTTCTTGTTTCTCATATTTACCTTTGTTCGTCAAATCATCAAGTTCCTGCGCATCATCCATCGATCCTTTCTGCGCTTCCATCGTCGGTTTTTGTTCCATTTTTCCTAACTAATCGGGCGGGTTTCACAGTTGATATGTTAACCCAGCTATCTTCAATGGTCGACAATGGTTTAAGTTTTCATTCGATCGAGGATATTGTGTGTAATCAATATGAGCAATATTACTGGCGTCTTAGGTTACGGTACGAGCAAGACAGCTCAACATTAAAACTTAGTGAAAACGTTATCCAGAGGCAGAGTTTTCCGCCATTTGATCAAAAGGCGTTTCCATTCCCACACGAAAAAATAATTAGATCAGTGTTTGTATCGTATTCTTTGTTGTTCGATCAGCTCTTTTACGACGACATGGCTTGTCGTACATCTAGATGGCTTGCATGCGATCACACGTTTAAAAGTGCAGGCAACATTGGCTTCACTAGAGAGAGCGACGGACGCTGGATAAAGTTGATGAAATGTGTATTTATTGTTTTGGACAATAACGGTAAAATTATTCATTGGAGATTTACTAAAGGAGAATCATTCAATGAAGTAAGTGGCATTTTTAGAGAACTTAAGGACAGGTTTGAACGATTAAATACTGATTTAGAAGGTATTGTCATTGATAATTGCTGTAAATGGAGAAGTCAATTTCAGTCCCAATTCTTTCCAAACATTTTGGTAAAATTAGATCTTTTTCACGCTGTACAGCGATTTGTAACCACTTTACCTATGGCAATAAGATTAAATACAGATATATGCAAAGGGTACGGATTAATTTTTCGCCAATCAAATGATCTTGGAATCAAAAGATTACAACCAACTCCCGATAAAGAAACATTAATTGCAAATCTTGAAAGTTTCCAAAGATGGTGGAAATCTAAGACGTGGAAGGGAGAATATATTTTGAATCAAGCGGCAAAAAAAGCTATCTGCAATATAAAGTTGCATATTGTGAAAGGCTGCCTTAGTGGAATCCCTGTTAATGTATCAACATCGCGAAATGAACGACTTCACAGAAATATGAACAATGTTCTAAAGATAAATAAAATTGGACTGGAGACCGCATACGTAAGATGCTCCAGGCTTTTTTTCAAAATTAATAACCAAGGAAATAATTCAATTAAAAAACTTATGGCTTGTTCAAAAGATCCACCGGACTTTTCCAAACGAGTGGAAAATTTCGGTTTTGAAACTTTTAGACAGATTGGTGGTGAGTTAGAAGCTATTATACCAGAAAAAAATGTTATGATTTACAAGTCGTTAGATGAGTTGAGCGAAGAAGTAATTTGTAATATCAGAAACGCTATCTCATCATCACTGCAAACAAGTGATGATATTCAAGATGAACACACATACGCCAAAAACAAAGGTAGAGATAATAATATGGCAATGGCCATTGCTGATTCAGCTATTATTTTTTATGAATTATATAAAGGTTTGGAACACATTGGAGGAACGCGTTTACTTTTGAAAACTAATCTTGCACATCTAATTGGTCTTGAATATGGAAATACCTTTAATGCACTAAGAAACATGCGCTCACATTTTGCCACTGCGGCAACTACAGATGGTACAAAGGCGGTACTCACAGGACATCTTCAATTTTTTGGACTTGAAGAGGTGGAGGTTCCAGGTGATGGGAACTGCTTCTTTACCGCTGTTGCATTTCACCTTTCAACTGTATTGAACAAAGGAGCTTACAAAGTAATCGCTGATCATCTTAGGGACATTGGTTTGTTACCGACAATGTCTGTGCAAGAATTATCGACAAGATTGAGGAATCTAATCGTCCAAGAATGGAGAGGTGATTTCGCTTCTGATTATGCGAGTTTTTTGCCAGATAATGTGGACTACTTATCTGAAGTCGAACATTACGAAAGGCCTGGTTTTTTTGGAGGTAATCTCGGTGATCTTATGCCAATGGCAATGGCAAATGTATTGGGAATTCCACTCGGAATAATAACATCGGAACCCAGCACTCCTATAATTAACGTATGTCCACGTGGGTTTGTCATGACCGCAACACCAATTTTCTTGGCATATACGTCGTCAGGACCAGGTCACTATAACGCAGTTTCGCCCATAGTACCTTTGCATCCTTCAGGTATTGTTGTTTCCCAGTATGTGCATGTGAATACGCGGAATGTGAACTTGCTATTAATCGGGTAGGGTCACATCTAATTGTAATAATAATCATTATCTACCAATTAATTTACTGCAATTCATTTTATCATACCCATATTAACAGTTACTATATTACTACATTATTAATATAATTACCGTTTTAGGCACTGTCGACACAACAGAGTCGCGTAATGTAGTGGACTGTAAAGAAAATTTTAAATCATCAACACCTGGACGTAAAGGTATGTAGAATTTCTGTGGCTTGTCCGATAATACTCAATAAGCCAAAAATCGATGAGATTTCAGCGGCATTCCGGCACGGCGGTGGGCGTTAAATCTTGTTCGTATTTTTTGTAAAATTTCGTAAGTCATGAAGTGTGCCCGACGTTCGCCGATATTGCATTTGGGATTCTTTTGATATATCATCGGAAAAGACTTTTGAACTGTCTGTATAAGAAATGACAAGTATCCTGGGAAATTTCTCTTTCTTTTTCTTTCCTGTTAAAGAAATATATCATGGGAAATCCCATTGTCCCCTTATAGCGCGCTAATATTTAGTACAACAGAAGCTTAATAGAAAACGGTTCTCCACTAGACGATTTTTATGACTATTGTCTAAAAAATTCGCAACAAACATGCGCAGTAAGAAATAAATGATAGTAAAAAAACTCTCAAGGGCTCGACATTGCGCACATTGCTGCTAAAGATAGAGTAATGAATAGGGACAATTCCTTGTAACAGAATTAAGTGCTTCATGATTTGTAATGTATTTGTAAACAATGCATGCACATAAATCAGTATGCATTAACCTTGTTTCAAGTCGCAGCCATTTTATTGTTAAGTTCTAAATTTACTGAAAAACAGTATTAGAAAGCAAGATACTCCGGCTTCAGCGCGCCGGCTAGAGCGCCTGACTGGCTGACAACAAGTCAGTGCAGTTTCAAGTAGTCCTTTTCGGTAATTACGTCACAACTACATGGAAGGGAGGCTAAGGGGCCAAGATATAATATTTTTATATTACATAAGCGATTCCTGGCCCCACAGCGTCGCTTCCATGTAGTTGTGACGTAATTACCAAAAAGGTCTATTGTACGCCCTTGTATAAAAATAGGGAGTTTACGATTTACTACGCGGCCAGCTCGACGACGCGCTGGCAAAACAAAGAAACACATCATGCAAGACAAAAGGGGTGAACAATTTGTAATCTCATCAGCTTTGATCAACAGCATTGCTATTCTCGGGGCGCGCTCAAACGAGTAATTTTCACGTGAAACGTCATAAGGAGTTTACTGAGTTTGAAAACGATGAATCTAAATTGCTTTTAACAGGTTGTAGGTGTGGACAAACGACACAAGCGCAGAAAAATAGAAAAGCAAAGCCGTTAAAGAAATATAAAAGTTATAAGCGATGCAACTGCATGATTAAATTTAAATCTTGTTGCGACAGATGCAAGTGCGTTGGTAAATGTGGTGGATGTACTTGCAAGACAAGAGTCGTCAAAGTTAGAAGGAAAACCAAATCTTCGCCTCGTGTTAAGCACATTTTACAGACGCAAAAAAATATATTACCTAGTGGATCTACACCTGAAGAAAATACTACAAATTTCTTGGAAGTCTGTGTTTTGTGTTCTATTATCAACTTTTTTCGATCTGGTTATTTCACATTATGGGATGCTGAAACGGTTTACAGTTTATACATTGGTGTCATAGAAGGCTTATTTAACTTAAATATTGTTTTACCACTGAGAAAATGGCAAAAAGAGTTCATCTGGAAAAAGGTTTTAAAACTCAAAAAGGACTTTGAAATTTGACGGTTTTGAGATTTGCGCCGTATAAAAGTAAGCATTTAAAAATAAGAATAGGTTAAATTGGTCTTAATTTTGAGTGGAAATTGATACACGCCAGGGACAGTTGAAAAGAATTCATCAACTATTGGCCGTCCGGCAGAAATTAGCCATTTCCCAATCGAGCAGGGGATTGGGTCTAGTCGCGAACCGCAAAGCATCTATGGACTGTTTGGAGGAACAGGAAATATAAGTCTGAAATCATTTGTCCCTCCAAACAGTCCATGGATGCTTTGCGGTTCCCGACTAAACACAGTACCCTGCTCGATTGGGAAATGGCTAATTGAACCTACGCCTTTTCGATGTTTGTGAAATGCTCTGACCACCAAGCCAAAGGCCTTGTTTATACACGGTAAAGAACAAATTTGCGTGTAAACAGGCGAAAATGAACGAATTTCAGACCTAAATTCGTCCGGTAACGTTTAAACAAGGCTTAAGATCAAGTTGACATAATGTGTCATTTCCACTAATGGGCTTAGCATATAGTTTATATTCACATTAATTAATTTATTTATGTCCCACAATGTTGATGTTAAAACTCAAGTACTTTATTGATTATTGTTTTTTATATCAAGACATATGCTAACATTGACATATTGTTAAGATTGCATGAAGCAACTTATAATGAAGTATGTAATATCTCGTCGCTATTTGCGTTCAGCATTTAACACTCTAATTATGTTCGCCCATATATGCCAACCAAATTTCAACACAAAAACATATTAAATAATGTTTAACAACTTTGCCAGATCACGTAGTCCACAAGTACTACAGCAACACCATGCAGTTAACACTCCGGCTCCATCGATGTAATTAACCTTATTTACCATTTCGTGTACGTTTATCTAAAAATATGGTTTGGGTCAGTATTCTCAATTTGTGAGTTGTGATAAATGTGAGGAGTAAATTAGAACGTGCATATAATATACCTTTGAGTCCACTGTGCAATTTATCGAACAAACCATCTGCCATTCTCCGTTTTCTTTTACCACCTTTGCTGTCTTTGCTTTTAAGGTTTTGAACGTCATTTTCAACTGTTTTTTGTGTATTTGCCAAGGCACCCTTGTCAAAGATGGTTTGTACATTTGTCAAGACACTGTCGTTGTCAAGAATGGTTTGTGTATTTGTCAAAACACTGTCGTTGTCAAGAATGGTTTCTACATTTGTCAAGACACTGTCGTTGTCAAGAATGGTTTCTACATTTGTCAAAACACTGTCGTTGTCAAGAATGGTTTGTGTATTTGGCAAGACACTGTCGTTGTCAAGAATAGTTTCTGCATTTGTCAAAACACTGTCGTTGTCAAAAATAGTTTCTACATTTGTCAAGACACTGTCGTTGTCAAGAATGGTTTGTGTATTTGTCAAAACACTGTCGTTGTCAAGAATAGTTTCTACATTTGTCAAGACACTGTCGTTGTCAAGAATGGTTTGTGTATTTGTCAAAACACTGTCGTTGTCAAGAATAGTTTCTACATTTGTCAAAACACTGTCGTTGTCAAGAATGGTTTGTGCATTTGGCAAGACACTGTCGTTGTCAAGAATGGTTTCTACATTTGTCAAGACACTGTCGTTGTCAAGAATGGTTTGTGTATTTGGCAAGACACTGTCGTTGTCAAGAATGGTTTCTACATTTGTCAAAACACTGTCGTTGTCAAGAATGGTTTGCACTTTTGTCCCACTTTTATCATTCCTCTTCCCAAGTTCTGTGAATAAAATACAAAAGTTAAATTAAAAGCGTATACTGAACAATAGGCAGGTCTCCTAAAAAGTACTCAGTCAGTAAAACTATTACGTTCAAATAAATTTAATCAAATAAAGGAGATGCTATATATATAACCGAAAATAGTAGCTACGTAATATTAATTACTCGGGCTACTGTGGTCTAGGTCTAGCCGAGTCTAGGTTTCGCGATTATTATTTTTTTTTCGTGTCGCAGGCTTAGTCATCCGCGCGGACAGTCGCGTACTTACAGTGTATCAATATAGCTCAGTTTCAGTGCAGTGTATTTACCGGCTACACAGCCCGAGTTAACGCCTACCGGGCGTCTTGTTAATTAATTAAACGCCTGTTCAACAGTTCTACAGGCAAATGTCATCGTATTAATTAATTAATTGACGCCTTTTGTATTCTTACTTTCATCCAAAACAGAGAGGTCATTTGGATCAAACCAGATCCTCTGTATATGTGCCGCGTTACATTGCTTGGGCCTCCGTCGGAATCGTACTTGCACCCCAACGCAACCAATATCTCTCGATTTTATGAAACGACGAACTGAATTTTCAGTTACTGATGACAATAACTGATCGCCAGTTACTGACGCTTTTTTTCTCAGGAACTCCACCACATCTTTAACGTGGAACACCACCGACTTTCCGCATGTGCATTTTGAAGGATTATGGTCATTATCAATAAAACGCATCACCTTTGCAAATTTAAGGAAATTATATCAGATTATTTCAATTATGGTTGTTATAGACCATAGTCAAAGTGACTGAACAATATCAACAGAGTGGGCCAAAATGATAGTTTTAAGTAGGTTTATAACACATCGAAAATCAAGTGGGCATATAATTATCATATTTGTATACTTCACGCAAGGATACAGGGGCCGGTTGTTCAAAAGCCGGTTAACGCTAACCCAGGGTTATAGTGTTTATTTGCATAATTTAGGCTACTAAAACCAGATTAATGCTTTGCCGGTATATTCTGGCTTTCCGACCATGAGTAAGAGGCTGGCGAAACATTCTGGTCTTAACAACCTTATTTTAAATGACTGTATATTATCTAGTTTATTTTTATTTTTTCTTGGTAACGCTCATAGTTTCTACTATGGATTTATATGGCTTAAAATGTAAGCGCGCGTGTGAAATTAAAATAATATGCAACTAAAAAGTAAAAGAAGCAAGAAAACATACGTAATTTGGATCCTCTTTGGCCGCTAAAGGGAGCAAGTGATCATGTAGAAGTTTATGAATTACATTTGCATTATTCTGACACTTCTCATTCGATGTGGGCTGCTGTTCTGATTCTCTTAATGTGTAGCCTGGCAAAATAACTTCTTTCATTGTCTCCCATACCAAGACATAATCGTCAGCTAGATCAACTTTTTCCAAAATCTGCATAGAAATAATGATATATAATAGCGAACTTAAACAAAGCTTAACCTACTACAGGAACATAAAGAACAATTGAGAATTTGAGAATTTCAACAAACAGGACAAGGGTATAACTAGAAAAGCTTATAATACCAGACTATATATAATAGAAAAAATAAATCCGGAAATTATAGTAACTAAAATATTAGACGTCGTTGTAGCTCTGTTTTCCAACGGCAAAATACAGATTATCACGTCTTTTATACGTACAGTATATGAAATTTAGGCAACTGCTATTTTAAACTGGATCCTATAGAACGTTTTCAATCAAACCCTGCGTTTTACGGCTGTATTATTCAGTTTCATACGATAGATACTGGAGATAAAATAAACATGCACATACATAGTCCGCATTTTCACTGACATGCATACACTGACACTGTGACAGTCTAATTTATGAGGCTATATTTAATCCGTACATATTTCAGTATTACATACTACATACTATATTTACCTTTTTGGCAGAGAAAAGCAGAAGTCCCATCATAAGTTTGACTCTATCATCAATTTGCATGCCCTTTTTTTCTATTTCTTCCTCTAGCTCTTCCAAAATAGTGAAGTAAGTGTCGTTTTCTGTGCATTCTTCGAGATTGTTATGCATACAGGTAGGACAACGCAAATGCTTTTGTGCGCTTCATTCATAGCTGCTTTAACATTCATCTCAGCTAAGACTTTATCCTTTCCAGTTAGCCTTGGCGAAAGTGCTTTAAATTCAATTCGCAACCACCGAGAATTAATCCTATATGAATGATAGCTATACGTTTAGATCAGTCATGTACGTAAAATTTTAGCGTTAACTTCGTGGTTAATTTCAAGTACTTCAAAAATAATAGTAAAACCCACCTTATAGTGAAACCCACCTAACTGACATATAATGAAGAATCTTATAACTATTTTGGCATTAACCCGAAGGATCGTGTATACTCTCACATATACGCAGTATTATAGTGATTATACTGTATGAACACACATACTTTTTTTCCGATGTGTCAAGGTTCGTGGAGACCACGGGAACAGTATGCGGCTGCAAGGTGTTCTTCATTGTGGAACTTCCACACTACAGAGTGCATGTATAATAAGTAGACAAGTTAATTAAAGACGGCTTGCAAAAGCCTGGTTTCAGTATGATCGTTACGATCGCTGTATAAATATGTTCACTGGGACGGCTAAAAGTAAAAATTTTCTATATAATCGTATAACAATCGTGATCGCTGCGATAAAAAACTGGGCTGGACTTCGATTTCACAAGACTTCGTGCGGAGTGTAAAGGGCTACTGTGAGTGTAGGGTGATGTGAGTATGAATAATAAAGTTGCTGTTTTGCTATTTTGGGTGGGTCAATATGATTACCAGACAATTACATACAAACATGCGTGAAATTGCAAACCTATACCAAGTTACTATAAGACTGTAATTTTTTGCATCTTTTCATTATCGTTTTAAGACGCTTAATTAATTGTTCACGCGGTCCGAGTTAAAGTTTTTTCAATATATTAAATTAGATTTAATTTCTGCTGCAAATTGATTGCTACTGCTTTTGCATTGTTTGCTGTCATTTCTGCGCAAAACCAAAAACAGTCAAAAGCGTTATACGTGTGCACGGTCTAATTGTCATCCAATCAATTTCCAACACGTACGCTGATTGGCTGCTCGAAACACAATTTCATTTTCAATCCTGGAGCTTTGGTAATGGTTATGCGTAACGCATAAATATGTGGTCAATATAATACTTACGCCATTAAAAGAATTGACTGAAACATTTTTTAGGACCTTCATATCGGACGCATCATCCCAACCAAATGGAATAGTTGTGTTGCTTTGTCGATTTTCTATATATCTGCTGCTGGATTCTGAAAAAAATAAAGCTTGTTAACAAGTTCAATATACTTACTTGGTCACAAAAGTTTGTTAGTAGTACGATAACAAATTTATATATAAAGCGAACTGAATACAACCTTGGCAATGATGCATCATAAACGTTTTGTATTATAAGCTACTTTAAGCCACGCAACCTAACTCACGGATTACAGGCATATTTACCCTTGAAAAACCTGATAAGATTGTTAACTTAGGTCTAACCCCTGTAGAGTTTTTAAAGATCTTGGCTTGCGATATTGAGTTATATTTTGCTTACATGGCTTAATTGTTTTGTCTACGTTCATAGCAATTAGTTATTATAGCTGCTAAAGCCCCGTTTACACTACAGTCTATTTATCGGCACGGCACGGCTAAAATGGGCACGCGTACCTTTAAATCGGGTGTAGTGTAAACGGGGCTTAAAGCCTATAACATATGGTGTTTAGGAGTCTATACTGAGGTGCATATATTTTATTAATTCTTTGTTAATTTCAAGAAATTTGAGATGCTCGATCATGTTTCAACGTTCGGCACGGCAATTTTCATTCGGTTTGGCTATAGTGTATAACACAGGAATTTAGGGAGTAGTTCATCAAAAGGCAAATAGTGATCATTATCTCAAATAATGATCAAACCCGAAAAACTGAAGTCACATGAAGCACTATAAGAACAAAATAAACGCACTTTATTTAATTATTTTGTAAGCAGACAAACATTTTAAGTTTAAAAAAAATTTGGGTGAATCGTTAACTTGAAATAGATGCAACATTTGGAATAATCGTCACAACTCAAGGTCCATGCAAGATTGTATCTAAAGTATAGCATGCATTTATTTGGCCATATGAGTAAAACCACTAACCACACGTAAATTTTCGTATGCCAAATATACTCATTACAGCTTTCAAGGCGGTAGTCTTTCCCGATACTGATGGTCCCATGAGCACTGGAATGGCACATCCATCAAATTTTTTTAATATAAGATCATAATTACACGCCATGCTACTGCCAGCATGGGCCAACACAACTTGGGGATAGTTGTTTTGAAACAACGCCTTCTCCGTGACCAAAAGTCGTTTAAATGCTGCTCCATCATCTAAATCTAAACATAATTATAAAACTCTTTACCTTCTAGCGATTGAAACTAATATTAATGCTCAGGTGCAATTAATGATAATTTACTGAGTTTCAAAATCAACGTTCTTCATTGCAAATTTAAATACTTTCGAGTTTTGGAGGAAAATAATTCAGTGTAATTTTTATAAATTATCTTTTTAAAGAAGCTATAGTAATTCTTTAGTACTTATTACTTTTAACGATAACACTATTTATTAAAGTTATACGGAGAAGATAGCTGCGAAGATTATCCATAACTGTCTATTGTATACCGGTAATAAACCCTGATGACTAATTCTTTACTGAATGGATAAAAAAAGAAGGCATATGAAGGTACATGTATTTATTACCACTGCTAATATTTCGTAAATATGGCAAGCTACTTGCTTCCATCGAAACATATGCTCTTTCGTCTTGCGGGATAAGCCTTCCATTCTTGTCGACATGCACATGTGGATTAAAAACCCATACATCATCAGTTTTTTGTTTTCCAACAATCTGTATAAAATATAGCATGAACACTGAGGGCGGCATTTAATGATATTTTTGCTTGTCCCTGCGGCGTTTATTTGAGGGAGGCGTTTATTCGAGTAATTACGGTAATATATATCACCATTTAGCCGCAAAAGGGCGAAACAGCTATCCGCAGATGCTAATAGTGCTGGACACGAGTCATAGTCCATTCGTGGCCTTTGCGCAGCTTCAAAACTGTGAAATGCAGTGCGTTTAGAAAGCATGGGATTCATGCAAACCCACAAATTAACCTTATAAGCTTTCGTGGCTCATGCCACGAAAGCTTAATGCCCTAAAAACAGAAAACGCATTTGCGCAACAATCAACAAATTACTTACCTCTACAGGTTTGAAACTTTTTATTTCCTCACTTGGAGTTTTCATGTACTCCTTGCATAGACTGTATACAAACTGCGGCAGAAACATGTCCTTTGACTGGGCAATCCACAGCGGTGGGAATTTTGCAGTGAGGCAGTTTACTATCGTTGTGTTGTTACCAAGCTGCCGGTTGGTTAAAAAAAATTGCCTAGAAAACAGTCATTAAAAGAACCGAATTATTAATAACCAATAAGTAATATTTATTTCCTAGAAATTGAAAATTCTGGTTTATGGAATTTGCCCGTGATTCTATTCCAAGCAAGTGTAGTGATTCATGCTTCCCCCTGTTTTCACAAAGTACTTGCAGCAGATATTTGTAAAATACTCTATAAAAATCAACATGCACGTAAGCTATTTGTAAACTCAAATGACTAAATAAACATTTATTTTCGAAGACCGATCGAATTTGAAGTCGTATATGAACTTGAAGTCGGATCTTGAAATTTGCCGAGTTTTAGCTTTTGTTAGCGATTTTTGCACATTTGTAGTAGGTAATCATACATTTATATCTATCAATTTTTTAAATTTCTATACTGTATAATTCGGTGATTACAGTGGAATTGCGGTGCCCACGCCAAATTCGGGACCGCATTATATTCTGCCTGTGAGTTTGCTTGTTAGTTCGCATCAACACGGACGTGAATATTCTTGATCGTTAGTTTTCTGACAACTATGATACTATCTAACGGTGAACGCCGGTAAGACGCAGGCTATGGTAATGAGCAATCTTCCCTGCAATCTTTCCTGCAAGCTGATTGGCTGTAGCAGGGGGTGGAATTTTACGATATCTGACCACTGTCCGGAATCCTATATTTTATGAGTCTGACTACGATACGACCGAACGCCGCTTTTTGTAAAAAAATAAATACGTTATTTACCGTTTTGGTTCTTCCGGATAGAAAAATATTTCCCTATTTCCCTGAAAAATATTTTTCTATCCGAACCTCGCAGCCGGTAAATAACATATATATCTTCACGCGACAGTGTAATATGCTATATGTATTATTACAGAGTAAATCTAGATACAGAGTTGGAACTACACGTTGTAAACACTGCCGAAAATTATGTTATTCTGTACCCAGCTTTCTTTAAAGCCGACGATAAAAAATTGATAAACTGCAGGTGCTCGGCAAGTTACGCGAGCAGTTTTATCCAATGGGTTTGCATTGAATGCATCTGGTAACTTGCTGAGCATGCGCACAAAAAACGTGGACGCACTAGTCGTGGTGAGAACTATATTTTTCTCATTTTCTGCGCTCATGCGTAACATTTTTACTCACCACTCGAAGAAAAAATCACCGCCTAATATCCTCTATTATTAATTTAAACATAACAAAAAGCTTGCCAGTCTTCAATTTTTATACTTTTCATGATATTTAAGTGCTGTTTTAATACGCACCGAAACAACAAAATTACGTTTGAGTGGCAGTGTTTATTTTAACAAAATATACATAGCTAGCTGCCGGTTAGGTGGGTGCAGAAAAAAATTAACAACACATCTTACCTTGACGATCTGTCATTATCTGCCGATATAAATGGATCCCTCACTGCTAAAATTATACGGATGATGTACCCCTATAACACTCCCTTCTCCATCCCCAACATACCCATCGACTTTTACGTCGAAATTTGTTATCTCTTCAAACCCATTTGTACGTTCATATCCAAGAACACCGTTCTTAGATATAAGCTTATTGGGATCTACCTCTTCACAAGCCGCTTCGACTTCATCAACAGGCTCCATTTGGCATTGACATCAACAAGAAACAAGTATTTTATTTTTAGCAAAGCTCAGAGACATGTGCTCATAATCATATACACAGATATGAAACTGAAGCCAAATTGAGTCACATGGTTTTTTGCCTAATGTGCGCGTGCGTAATTTCCTTGGCATGTGTCATGTTGAAATTTAATGAGTAAATCAGTAGAAAAATCGTTTGATGATGTATTTCTTTTGAATTATTCTTCATGAAGTATTAGGATACTAACATAAATGTTTAATTATGTTCAGTGACTGTCTAGTGATGCCTACTGATGTCTTGTTCTGTTTAGTGATGTCTAGTGATGGATTATAATGCCTTGTGATGTCTAGTGATGTTCAGTGATTCCGAGTGATGTTCACTAATGTCTAGTAATGCTTAGTTATGTCTAGTGATGTCCAGTGACGTCTAGTGATGTTTGGTGAGGTCTAGTGATGCATAATTATGTCTAGTGATGTCCAGTGATGCCTGGTGATGTATAATGATGTCTATCGATGCTTAGTGATGTCTATTGATGCTTGGTGATGTCCAGTGATGTATAATGATGTCCAGCGATGTCCAGTGATGTATAATGATGTCTATTGATGCTTAGTGATGTCCAGTGATATACAATGATGTCTATTGATGCTTAGTGATGTCTAGTGATGTATAATGATGTCCAGCGATGTTCAGTGATGTATAATGATGTCTATTGATGCTTAGTGATGTCCAGTGATGTATAATGATGTCCAGCGATGTCTAGTGATGTATAATGATGTCTATTGCTTAGTGATGTCCAGTGATGTATAATGATGTCTAGTGATGTATAATGATGTCTAGTGATATATGATGATGTCCAGCGATGTCCAGTGATGTATAACGATGTCCAGCGATGTCTAGTGATGTATAATGATGTCTATTGATGCTTGGTGATGTCTAGTGATGTATAAAGATGTCTAGTGATGTATAATGATGTCCAGTGATGTCTAGTGTTGTATAATGATGTCCAGTGATGTATAATGATGTCCAGTGATGTATAATGATGTCCAGCGATGCCTAGTGATGTATAATGATGTCTATTGATGCTTAGTGATGTCCAGTGATGTATAATGATGTCCAGCGATGTCTAGTGATGTATAATGATGTCTAGTGATGTATAATGATGTCCAGTGATGTATAATGATGTCCAGTGATGTATAATGATGTCTATTGATGCTTGGTGATGTCCAGTGATGTATAATGATGTCTAGTGATGTATAATGATGTCTAGTGATGTATAATGATGTCTATTGATGCTTAGTGATGTCCAGTGATGTATAATGATGTCCAGCGATGTCTAGTGATGTATAATGATGTCTATTGATGCTTGGTGATGTCCAGTGATGTATAATGATGTCTAGTGATGTCCAGTGATGTATAATGATGTTTAGTGATGTATAATGATGTCTATTGATGTTGAGTGATGTATAATGATGTTTATTGATGCTTGGTGATGTCTAGTGATGTATAATGATGTCCAGTGATGTCTAGTGATGTATAATGATGTCTAGTGATGTATAGTGATGTCTAGTGATGTATAATGATGTCCAGTGATGTATAATGATGTCCAGCGATGTCTAGTGATGTATAATGGTGTCTATTGATGCTTAGTGATATCCAGTGATGTATAATGATGTCTAGTGATGTATATGATGTCTAGTGATGTATGATGATGTCCAGCGATGTCCAGTGATGTATAACGATGTCCAGCGATGTCTAGTGATGTATAATGATGTCTATTGATGCTTGGTGATGTCTAGTGATGTATAATGATGTCCAATGATGTATAATGATGTCCAATGATGTCTAGTGATGTATAATGATGTCTAGTGATGTATAGTGATGTCTAGTGATGTATAATGATGTCCAGTGATGTATAATGATGTCCAGTGATGTATAATGATGTCCAGCGATGTCTAGTGATGTATAATGATGTCTATTGATGCTTGGTGATGTCTAGTGATGTATAATGATGTCTAGTGATGTATAATGATGTCTAGTGATGTATAATGATGTCCAGTGATGTATAATGATGTCCAGTGATGTATAATGATGTTCAGTGATGTATAATGATGTCTAGTGATGTATAATGATGTCCAGTGATGTATAACGATGTCCAGCGATTTCTAGTGATGTATAATGATGTCTATTGATGCTTAGTGATGTCCAGTGATGTATAATGATGTCCAGCGATGTCTAGTGATGTATAATGATGTCTATTGATGCTTGGTATGTCTAGTGATGTATAATGAATGTCTAGTGATGTATAATTGATGTGCCAGTGATGTCTAGTGATGTATAATGATGTCTAGTGATGTATAGTGATGTCTAGTGATGTATATGATGATGTCCAGTGATGTATAATGATGTCCAGTGATGTATATATGATGTCCAGTGATGTATAATGATGTCCAGTGATGTATAATGATGTCCAGTGATGTATAATGATGTCTAGTGATGTATAATGATGTCTATTGATGCTTAGTGATGTCCAGTGATGTATAATGATGTCCAGCGATGTCTAGTGATGTATAATGATGTCTAGTGATGTATAATGATGTCCAGTGATGTATAACGATGTCCAGTGATGTATAATGATGTCTAGTGATGTATAATGATGTCCAGCGATGTCCAGTGATGTATAATGATGTCCATTGATGTATAATGATGTCCAGTGATATGCAATGATGTCTAGCAATGCCTAGTTGCGTGTAAGGATGTATATTGATATGTTATGATGGGTATCTATGATGAATTATGGCTATTGATGTATATATGCCAGCTAAAAACAAGTGCGATTTTACTATTGGTGTATACTGGACATAAACTTATTACCATTTTTAGTGCCGGAGCCCCGATTATGTCGTAATCACAGATCTCTGTAAAAACTGGATGTCAGTTACATTTTATGAAGAATTTCTGCCTAGAGGTAGTCATACATAAGGGTTCCTGACTTACCGCTGGGCCGGGTCAATTATACCAGAAGTAATCGCCTTCATCACTACCACCATTCAGAACCTTGCTCTGTATTGATAGTCGAAAATCATGAAAGTTGCAGACCTTTCAATTTTTTATTACATCACACAAAATTTCAGCATATAAGATCATTATTACAACTCCATACTACGAGTATATTAATCAAATATATACATATTATTCTTGAACAAACATTTCACCATTTATTAATAACTGATGAGCACAAAATGAAGAGAATCCTCATTTAATTTTGCTCCGATAAGGTGAACTATAAGCGGACTACACTTACTGCAGGGGCCTAGCTGACTAGCAGTTACTATACTTATATCAATTTGCCTCGTTGTATCTCACACAATTTGAAGAAGTAAGTCTATAAAGTGTCTTGCATTTTATTCCATGCAATTTTAGGCGGAGATCCTTCGCCGTTTGCCGTCTTTGTTTCTTTGAATTCAGCAACCGTGACACAATTCACCGAGCAATCAGTTTGCGACATTTCTGCGACAGGTGAGACTGTAGTGCTGCCTTTGATGCAGCAGAAGATCCTCCTTAACAACGCTTTGTAATCATTACGAAACTCCGAGCTATAAATGCCGTAAAGTACAGGGTTGACAGAGGAATTGGCGAACGAGAAGACAACCAGCCAGAAATGTGTTAAAGCCCATTAGCATCGTTGAGATTCAGCTTGCTCAACATGAAACTAACACGACTTGGCAGCCAGCCAATGATTAGGGCACAGGAAGCAGCCAGGGCTAGGATTGTGATACGTTTTGTGATAGATGCGCCACGGCCTTGTAGTAGATATGGCAGTTTCTTCACCTTGTAGAGCATGTGAGAGTATAAACCAACCATTATTGAGAAAGGAATGATGCATTGAAGTGTCATGTCAATATACGGAAATGGACCTTCACCGATGCTCAATTTCACCCACTTACAAGTTCCTGCCAAAGAAAGAAATTAGGAATAAACCAGGGATTTCGCGCATCAAGGATTTCATCAAAAACTAAACTTTTACAAACCTTTCTCGAAATCAGGTTTTGCGCGGAAGAGTGTTGTCGCCTGAACCAGGAGCCCCCAGAACCAAACAACTCCAACCACCACAACAGCGTGCTTCGGTTTCGTTTTTCGATAAGTGTTCGGCTTTACGATTGCCAACCATCTTTCAATCGTTAGTACGAGGCATGTGTAAATAGAGACATAACCCAGGCCGAATAAGACGCACGCGTTCCAGATCGTGCTGCAGAAGAGAGATGCCGCGAACTTATTCTCAGGCATGTCAGGAAGATACAAGTAGCGACTGAATATTAGGAACAAAGCTGTAATGACATCTGTACAAGCCAAACTACAGATGAATATGTTGTACGGTTTTTTGAGCGCGTCCCGTTTCAAGACTATGACTCCAAGTACCAACATGTTTCCGAGAATTGAGACAATCACGATCAAAGAGAAGGCAAAGTATGTTCCAGGATTATTTCCTTGAAGACCCATCCTGTAACAATTATATAAAATTTGCTATTCTCAGACAAACCGTTCTAGTTCGATTGCCTGGGTCGTTAATAGATCACCTTCATAAGAGATCACTATATGGGCACAGCATGTTTCTATAGTATAGATTTTGAGAAAAAATTCAGTGGTTGATTGTGTCTGATACCAAAATAAACCATATCATATGCAGTCTGGCATTTCGTATATTCACTGGAGGCAATATGCAAGGATTACGCACACGCAAACGACTGTCATTCACCTTCGCGCGGCTGTAGAGCGCAAAGCAGTTTGCCACCAGCTGAATTTTAAGATTGAACAAAGTATTTTGCTTGACTTTCTTTGTGACCTGTCAAAGGAACCTGGTACGGTATCGGGAAAAAATCGGGGAAAATATTGTTTTTTCATTTTCGCTGTATATTGTGCACTAGTAGCTACATCACAGTGTTTATAAAAAACAATTTCTAAAACACTTTCAATTTCTTAAACACCCCATCAACGAACCACACCATATATATATATATATACTCAGCATATAACAAGTCAGATTAACCTACCTTCCTATAAATCCACGTTCGATTTATGCCGGTATGGAAGACCTTTCGTGCAGCCTTTTCAAGAGAAATTTTACTTCATAAATTGATAAATTGACTTGGATCTCCTGGCAACTGAAGAGTACTTAACAATCAATTTAAATCGTGCGCATCATGTGTTAATGTATACTGTTATATTGTCATTGCAAACAAGTCCAATATCTGCACAAAGAGATAGTAGTTAGCATGCACAGAAGCTGCGAGTCGCTTTGATCAACACCCGGGATCATTTATCTGCACTCAAACCATTCTGGTATCATTTGCAACTGCCATTGAATGGGGAGAGGGCGGGTGTTTGATGGTGGGAAGGTGTTGACACTAGTGAGTGTTTTCGAGATACAGCAGTCGAACTTCGCTTGCCTTCCGGGGTTGTCTGCAGCAGATTCATTATAACCAATATGCAAATCGATCTTTTAGAGCTTCCTACGACCCCCTCGTTACTCCTGCCGATGAAAGCAAGAGAACCAGCTGTCCCTGACGTCCCTCGCAGCTGTAAAGCATCCCCAAAATGGATAGCTTTGACTTTTATTCATTCTAATTAATTTAAACCTCTTTCTCATGGATATTATATATGCAGTCGGTGCCGGCCTACCGCGAAGAAGCTTATGATTATATCCTATGCCATGCAATGCAAGTATATTATTTACAAGTTTATTTTATATTCAAACGAACATGCACCAAGTCCGGCTTCTTTAACTGATAAAACGGATCCATTTAGGTGCAACATTTCGTGTAAATTTCGAAGAGAGAGACGAGGAGATACACGATTGTCAACACTGTCACGTTTTGGAGCTGGAATGAAAATTTACTACTTTTGCAGAAAACGACACGCGCACGCAGTTTGACACGTTCCTGAAACGGAGGTTTAGCAAAAAACGTAAAAATAAAATTAACTGAAGTCTTACCCGTCTCTTGTCTTCAATCTCTAATCCATCTCCTTCAAACACAGCGCGTATATTCTGATTAGAAAAATGAGTAACAAGCTCAGCTTTAAGATAAGAAATGTATTTTTCAATTCATGCTACAAAAGTCATTCAGTCTTATATATATATATATATATATATATATATATATATATATATATATATATATATATATATATATATATATATATATATATATATATATATATATATATATATATATACGCAGCGTAAAATTATCAAGTGCTTCATGTGTTGTACCTTAAATAGCAGCTACTTCATGTCAGCTGTTGATATATGATACTATAACTTCCAACCTGACAACGTACTGTTTATAATGTTTAGATTCAGTTACAGGCACAGACGCACAATCACGACTTCCCTTGGAATTATGGAAATAAAAAAGATGTTATTTATACCACGACATGACACAAGTTTTATGTAACTTAAAACTACTGATGTGGTTGAAAATTCAATGAAGCATATCGAATGCTGTTTACAGAAACGTGCACTGATCTCTGCATTAGTTTCCTGCATGTATCTTTACAGACTGCATTAGTTTTCTTTATCTTCATTTTTTTTACAGATTTTTATCCGTTAAGCAAGCAGTGTCCAGATTGCAAAAAACTGATTCGTATTAAAAACCGCATGAATTCAAAACTACTATAGTTGCCATTGACAACGGGCAGATTCATATGAGTGATTATTGTTTCTATAGAGCACAAAATGAACAGAATATATATATACATATATATCAACTTTTATTATAATATAGCTTGGTGACTGGTCAACGTTATTGTCTCGGCTCTGTTCATTTTTGAAGATAATTTACGATAAATAAGAGAAACTATAAGATCTCAATACCTTTATTTATTACTTCAAGTTTGAAATCTCATCAATCACACGCGGGAATTGCAAGATTTTCGGAGAGGCAGATAAGGTGAATTAATATGCTTGGAAAAAATATCAAAAGAAAATTGGTTCATTAAAAGTGTTGATCAAAATGATTTGAATGTAAATTAACAAAAACCTTTTGCCAAATCCTCTTGTTTGAAAAACAACAGGATATAATATGGTCGACGTAGCCAAAATTGATATAGATGAGATAAAGCCTTTTGAAGATTGCAAATGCATTGAGTGTAATTATATCTACAAGCCGGCAGTCTAAAATCAAAACTTTGGCTTTGAATTTATCCATTGAGGTCAGGGTTTGTTATCGGGGATCTGAACAGCGGCGCTGTTAAAGCCCCGAAGATGCAATCACAGTCACAAGTTTCAGTTAAAACGTTCCGGCTTGCAAATTAGAGCAGAAATTAGAGCAGGGCTTCTGTTCTTTTTTCGCTATATATCTAGAAATATCAAAAGCACTTTAGTTGTAAACATACCCTGTGTAAACATACCTTTAATTCTATCACAGCAAATCACAGTATAAACCTCAGTTTTATCCGAGAACAAATATATAATTCAGTTTATAATCATTTACGAAAAGCTAAACACCAAAACGCACGTATCGTCTTCTGAATAATACACAACATGTGTCTATCAATTTGAAACAGGACAGTGGCTATAAAATTTTTGAATGGCAGATGTACAACGACTGCATGTATAAATACGGTTCAATTAAATTTTCTATATATGCCTCTATACACTTCAACAGAGTATTATCTCTGCATGTGTCAATCCATATATATTTCGTTTTTATTTGTTCTTCGGTTGAAGTTATTGTTAATAGTAAAACCATATTACGAGTTATCAACGGTATATTCAGATTTGTTTTTTGGCCGTATATTTTTCTTGTTGTTTTTCGACTTTTTCGACAGCCTCTTACGAAAGCATGTAATTTGCAAGGCATGCAGAGGAAAATTAAACCGGGCTCGGCGCAATCACACCTACAGCTGTCAGTGTTGGTAATGATGTCGTTTGCACGTGCGGGTTGTAAATTACGTTGCAAAGTAAGTCAAAGCAAATGTATTAAACAGGATATTGCACAGTAATTAAACTGCATGTGGAGGCGTTGAAAATTTCCGTAGCGTCAGTTGGAAAACCAACTTGATCTTAATTAACATAACTGAAAATAGTTACGATATACTTTTTCTAGTGAGCATTCGGATTACAGCAAATGAATATGTACTGTACGCAGTAAAGCATAATGCAGTTTTAACAACTTCAAACAGTTTTAATTCACACTGTTAGGCAATCATAGTAATTTTGTTGTAACTCGCTATCATTTTAGCAAACTTATGATCAGTCGCTGTTTAACCGTAAGCAGGCACGAATACAGGTTCATTATTCCTCCAGTTACATCAAATTTATTTTTGTTTTTTTACTTCAAGTTATCATTGATTACAAAAATTCATTTTTCTATTACGATACGGGAGAGATAGTATGTAGTTTATCATTATCATTATAATATTTATCAGGGTTTTGTATGCTAGAGCAACGAATATGTCTCGCTGTCCTGCCGGCAGTGGTTTGTGGTTCTCAAATTTTGTCCGCTTGTCTAGTGTCTAAGGTCTTTCTCAGAAGTAACATGGGTTGGTTTGCTTCCCGGGTAGTATAAGAGTTTAGTATAAAAACGACAGCAATCTTCATTTATCTCTAAGGGTTTAGCTTGAAATGTTCCTGAAGAATGTCAGATAGGAATTCCTGTTCTCCCTCGTCACTCGCGTCAACTGATCGTTTGCGTATTTTTGTCTTTATCTCTTCTGCTTTATTTGAATCCAGCGGTAAGTCCGAGAAAGTATGCGCTGCTTCTTCAGCCTGAGGACCGACTGCCGGGTGCATTTCTCCGTATTCGTTAAGTTCCGTGCGGATTGTCGTTATGAGGTCTGAAGTGCAGAAATTGGAAATTTTAAGATTGTGCTGATTTTCCTTTAAATTTTATTCTGTTGATTACCAGACAAAGAATTTCAGCGTAATATTTTTTTAGCTTGAATAACTTACTGTTCACGCTGCTAGTGCCAGTCTCTTTAATATCTTTCCGTATTTCGCTGGTCACCTGATCTTTTTGCTCTGGTGGAATGGCCAGTCCGTTAGCAACATCTGTGGCCAGTTTCTCGATATCTTCTTTGAATGAACCAATCGAAGTTGACTCCTTCATGACGTCAATAACACCGCCGATAACGTTCTCGATTCCTAGAAACACGGGTTTAAGTTAAAAATTCATGTACAGTGATCATCCTCGTTCCCAGATTTTTCGCGTACTGCGTATGCAGTACAGTGATGCATTCAAGATTCAGTAATCTTTCTTTCTGTTGTCAAACAATAAAGAACTGACCTTCTTGGACTTTGTCGTGATACAAACTCTTGTCAAAAGCGACGCTTCTCTGAAATGAAAAAGAAACGGCCATGAACACCTCAATAAAGTGTCTTTGGTGGCTTTGATTACGATACAAAAGTTCACTAAACTTCTACGCAAGCTTCTCAACGTTAAGTCTTCCTTGTACTGATACACAAGTTTCCAGGCAGACAATTTATTTACTTCATTCCTGACAGCTGGTTCTACTATGAGTGAAGTTAAGATGAAGTGTTGAATATGATCGATATTGAATCCAAACCTTTTCGGTTGTTTTTGATTTTCTTCTTCTCAACATTTCTTTGTCCTCTTTCTCTTCTTCCTCGTCGTCAACATCACGACTGTGCCTTGACACTTCTTTATCTGACATATCCTTTGTTAGTAGCTCTAAAAGATATAAATTAGAGTTGTTTACTAAACCGTAAACGATAAGATCAGTTCTGAGTTAAAAATTCCAACCTCGTCGCGACGGTTCAGCGAATGCAGTCTTTGGGTTAGTTGCGTCACTGCTGTCCGCCATTGCTCTCGACGCCATCTTCTTACGACCATCAAAGTCTTCGGATTCCAAAGACCGCCGACTTCGTGTTAATTTTTTCCCATCTGTAGGCTTTGATATAAACTCCCCGTCTCCTTCCTCGTCAATAATTTCACGTTTGTATTCAAACTTTAGCTTCTCCACTAGAAAGAAATTGCAACGTTCAATGAATGTACTCGCTCGAATCACATCTTGAACTTCAACGCTCTTACCTGGCTTGTTTTCATCCTCAGCTGACCTGTATTCTCTGTCATAACCCCCAACGTTACCAAGGTAAGCCATGAGAAGATTTCGTCCATCTGCATTCTCTGCAGATCTTTTATCAACACTCTTTTCCTCAACAATATCATCCACAGCTGTAGAAATATACAAACAAATAAAAAACCTTAGAATATACCACCATTCTAGAGCTTCAACCATTTTGTTCCTTCCCAGAAATACTGTCCCCTCGTTTGTGCAGTGTGATGATAATTGTATATGATAAAGTTTGTATTCTTCTTTTATTATATTTTACCTTTCAAAGCCTTCTTTGCTTCTTCTTTATTTTTCATAAGATCTTCGCTATCAATTTGCCGTTTATCTTTTCCTACGAATAAAGTGGTCAGGATATCAAGTTACTGCTACGCTATGACTGAAGGTAACTGTTAAAAGATATGTTTTACCTGATGGCAATAACTTCTTGGCAGCTGTCGATGAAAAAAGATGATGAAAACGTACTTTAGGTGTTGTTCGTCATATGTCAAATAATAGACACAATTCTAAACGTCTACATACTTGATCAAACTTACCTTTCAAGGCGGAAGAAGCCGCTAAAGTATAAAAAAGTAGATGAAATGATATTGCTTAGCACTTAATAGAGTTAAATTATCACTTGCATTCAAAAGTAGAATTGAAACAACTAAAGCATGAGGGCAACTAGACATAAACACCAACCTTTCATCAAATGATTTGCAACTTCAGCTGAAAAATGGTTATAATATAAATTGAGAATTTGTTCAAATACAAATAGAGAAAGGTTTTTATGTAATTACTGTAGTTCAGAGTGTCAAAATACGTTTATACCATGTTCTTTTTCATCATCTTTTTCAGATTTATCATCATCTTTCTCCTCCTCGTCCTCGTGTTTCTTCTTATCGTTTTCATCATCATCATCTTCATCATCATCCTCGTCTGGCAGAGCTGAGAATTCATCCACATCATGATGTTGACCATCTAAATTACGTCCAGCAAATTATTTTAGAAAATAATTCCCGTCGAGATACGTTTGACAAGACAATTAACAGTCACCTCTCAACGAAACCGCTTGTTTCTCTCTGTCTTGAATTCACTCTCATCCGCGTTTGAGAAGTGTTTTAATACAGAGGAATGGATGTGCAATTTTTGTTATCAGACCGAAATTGGTGCTTTCTAATTTATCTTTACTAAAACACTGGCCAAAACGTAAACAAAGTACTCGATGAAGAGTTGATTTCGAAAAAGACCTTTAACTTACCAACAGAATAAATTGAATTATGCCAGAACGATCCACAAAAGCGATTTTTGTCGCCATAACAACGGCTGCTACATTCGGAATCAGGCACTCGGCCATATTTACCAAATTTATTGCCACAGAAACACAGATAGGAATACTGAACACCAGCAAAGCGATATCCTTCTTTTTTACAGGTGTGCAGGCACCATTCAGGGGTCATCTCGAACTTTGAGAAATGTTTCTTCATGTCACGATGAGGCTTCCGATCCTTGAAACAACCTTGATAAGCTGTAGAAAGATAAACCAGAACAATATGTTGATCAAGTTTCTGATTGTAGTTTGGCAGGGTACTTAATGCATCGACTGCTTATTAAAATAAATAAATTTCAGGCCTATTAAAAGCCTGGATAAAATACGTGTAGCCAGTGGGGCTTTATGAAGGACTATAAGAGAGTGATAGATTTTTCCATTTTGACACAATCGAACACCGTAGATCTCATTAATATGGAATCTGCACCTTCATGCTTCTCGTTCAATGGTAGATTTTCTCCCGTCAACTCTTTATCAACTTGATCGGCGAATTGCGCAAACTCGGTAGCTGGATTTTCTGACTGAGCCTTTTCCATTTTCGTAGCAGTTCTTACCGGCGCCATCTTTGGTTGTTTGTCTGAAGAGAAAGCATTGAAATATATTGATTTTTTGTTCGTTTCATCTCAAAAGGTCGCTCAATGTGGTTATGCTGTACAGTCTTCAAGGCTCGAGGCTAGCTAAGGCGAAATAAAGTTTCTAATCACGACATTGAATCGAGTCCTTGCCATTCAACTTTTGCGTATTCTGGTTTTCTTCTGCATTACAGGAGCTTTTAGAACTGGTACTGCCACTAAAATTTAACGATAAAAATTACGGACATTGTACCTCCTCGTACTAGTGTATCCCGATACACTGGCATATTTCCTAAGGCATCCCGTACTATTTGTTCATACAATGGTTTAAGCGGTGTTTCTGTCTTCTTCTTGAAGTGAACTGTGAACGTCACAGCAACCTTTCCCCTGTCCTCTCTGTAATGGTTAGCAACGGATAGTACGGGTGAGTTTATATTACCAGACAACCAGCAAGCAGTGGGACATATTCTTCGACTATCTGCACATGTACAAATGGTTCTAAATTACCTTAATTTCTCAATGGACACACTTTTAAAGTTCTTTTTTGCTTCAAAGACGCGTGCCAACTAGGTAGGATAAATAAACAGCAATACGTGCGTCAGATGCGTGTTATTACAAAAAAGAGAAGAGTGGAATGAATAAAGATGGAAATAGGAATTTAGGACAGTGCAAACCTCGCGTTTTGCTTCCGTCTTGAACACACGATAACGGGTCGATCTCTTCTTTTCAAAATCAGCCGACCAATTTTGTTTGAAAAGAATTGAAGCAGTTACGGACTTTTTCGTGCCTTCAAAAGATAACATATGGACATTTATCAGTTGTAAACTAGTCTGAGCCAGTTTAAAGCTTGGTTTTCATATGTCGTAATTCAAATATACAAACCTGTAGATTTGTCAAGTTGATCTTTATGCAAAGGATATGGTCTTGGTTCTGGAGGATGATAGTTACCATTCTTGCCCACGTATGGTCGGGGTGGTCTGTACATATGGTCATAATAATAATTCTGTTGTCTTTGGTCCTGTTGATATTGGTACGCAGCTCTTTGTTGGTTATATTGCTGTTGTTGTTGCTGCTGTTGCAACTGTTGTTGTTGTGGATATTGTTGTTGTTGTTGATTAAACTGCTGCACGTTACTTTGTTGAGGTTGTGCAGGAACAGGTTGAGGTACTGCTGGATTTTGTTGCGGTTGTATCGCGGGTGCTTGTTGTACGGCCGGAACTGCGGGCTGAGCCTGAACACCGTATCCCGGCGTTCCAGGCAGTACTTGATTTCCAACGCCTCCAAACTTGTTAAAGTAATTCATCGCCTCAATAGGGATAGGCCCTGGTCCAGTTTGAGCAAGCATTTTCGAGGCCTTCATTACATCAGCATAGACATTAGGCTTCTTTCCGGGTGCCTGGGATGGTGCGTTTTGTGTTGACGATGATGCGGGCATATCGTTAGCCAATGGTTGTGGACCTGCATGTGCGGATTGAGCTACGCCTGATACCGCAGGTTGGGGTCCAAGCGTATTTGCAGGCTGTGATACAACGGAGGCTACTGGTTCTGATGAACCTGAAACTGGCTGACCAGGTAGCGATGCGAAACTACCAGCAACTGGACTAGACACAGACGTCTGACCCGCAACGGGCGGGGAGACTGATGACGAGTCTGATGATGTAGTGGAAACGGTTTCAGTAGAGGTCGTTGGTTCGTTTACGACCGTCTCCGAAGCTGTTGCACTCGGTGTTGTTATGTCACCAGCGGCTAGAGCAAATGAAACTATCGATTAGAATTTGGCGATCATCAACTGCGTCGATACTAAACACAACTTACTTACCAAATATATCCGAAACTTGGTGTTCAACGTCGATGATATGACGAAGGGATTCGTGGAATTCCTTTGGCTGTAGTGACATAAACAATCAATACGATGATTAAAAACTGAATGTCTCTGAAGACTATTATATAAATCTAAGATAACCTCGCTTTTTTAACCTCGCTGCATTATGAATTTTGGAAGCGCGCGTTCCACTCAAAAGCTTTCGCAGACATTTCCAATTTAAGGCGAACGTGTTTGATAGATATGCATATGATATAAAAAAGCACCCATTGAACTATATTCTTTAACACCACTTCATATTGGAGATGTAAGTACTACTGTACTAACCGGTTTGGACATCAACCATTCCACTAAATCCTGAACTTTACCATCGTTTCCCTGGAGATAAATAACACAAGAATATTAATTATACACAGGACCTCCATGTTTAAAAATCAGAGTTTAATAACGACTTCTCGCTATCATATATACTAACTGTAGATCGTTTGGTCTCCAATTTTCCTTTGGAGCTTTTGTCATCTTCCACCATGCCAATGCTGTTGAAAAGATGTTCAAGCTCTGAAAATGATACAAACAAGTATAAATCATGGATGAAATTTGATCGAGGCTTATGGTTTTCATAACTTCATCAGATATCACGCACCCTTCTTGTCTGCATCCGAGATTTTAGAGTCTCCTTTCCAGTTCATTCCAACATCATCTATAAACAACATATGAGTCGAATTGAGGCGATAGTTTTTTGAACTAATAGCGTACAACTCAATACACAAGTGCTGAAGTTTTATTTACCTTTCTCTGGTTGTGCTTCGTATGATCTTTTTTCTAAAAAGAAAGTGAAACACATTCCATGAAGGAACTTTATCACATATTTATGGACAAAGAATTGTTTATAATTTTGCACATACCCACAGGCTTGTCCTGTGTTCGGGAAAGAAGAGCTTGGAAGAACTGATCTAAAATGAGAATTACTCAGTCAATTATTTCTACTTTCTCACGAGCCATATCATTGATTTTGCACTGCGAATATGATAAGAAACTTCGTGATAATGTAACCAACCTTCCTCTTCGGATGCTCTCTTCTTTAATGGCGGAAAATGTTGCTCGACTAAAAGACAAAATCAAGGTAAAATATGGGCACGGGAAAGACATTTAAAGCGTCCAAAAAGGCCTCAATTTATCCAATCAAAAATCTCTCGAGGATCTCCTTCTTTTAAAACGGTAAAATGTCGATTTTTTTCAAGTTCCTCAACTGAAAGCAGGTCAAAAGGCAACACATATATTAACTTACCTTTTCTTGGTTTTCTTGCTTTTAAACCTTTCTTATCCTCTTCTTCTTCATCAAATTCTGATCTCAGGACGCGAATCAATGTTCGATCTGACGGATCAGCACCGGCCTCGATAAAATTAGTTTCTGGTTTGAACAAGAAATTAAGATGAAGAAAGATTGCTTTTGCTAACTTGTAGAGAAGTAAATCGGCTTTTAAACTATAGATTTCTAGCATGCGTACTTCATAACCTAAATGTCAATGCGCTTTTTCTTATTCCTCTTTAAGTCAGAATGGAACAAAGCGATTTATTAATCTCGTTTATTATATACGGTCCAGCAAACTCGCGCTTTTAAATGTCATGTAATAGAATTGCACCCATGCAACGAGCAGAACTCCAGGCACTTAATTGTGTTAGGATTTTGGACAAAATTATGTATAGAGAAGTACAGGAGCTCCTGTATTATTTTAGGAAAAGATTTTGATTGAATTTGTTTGGTACAGTGAACCATAATCTTTATTTTCTATAGTCTGATTTCCTCGGGAAAAAGGAATACTTACTTAACTACCTCTCAACTCTTTGACAAGAATTGACGAGACGCATGATTCTATACACGCGATTTTCCCGGCTATAATCCTAAAGATTAGCTGAACAGAAATGAGCTTCCTATATTATATGATTATTATTGTATTTGTCGACACACAGAGAACAGAGAAGGGATGCGTCTCATGCCGGTCACGCCTCGTTAACTCATAGCCCAAACTACCTAAAATTCATCTTCATTTTCTCATATGTCTATATCTAGAGATCGCTTCCACTCATACAAACATTTAATACAAGACGAGAGATTTGACATATAAAGATTTGTTCAATTCTTCAGCTCATTTTTCAATGAAATGGTTGAAAATTGTAAAAGGGACGAAGTTCACGCGAGCTTGTTAAGTACCTGCTGTTAGGATTACTGAGGAAACTTTAAACGTCAATAAAACAAAATTTAAATGATATTTTCTACGGAAAACGACATACCCGTTTGCGGACGGCTTTGGACAAGAACTACGATACAAAATAACGTCGTTATCCACAGCAATCCAGTTAATTTATATCTGGCTTTAGTAGCCATCTTTTCACTTTTCACAAGATTACTTTTCACTCGAGATTCTTCGCCCTGATGAGCACCAGATCACATACTCTCAGCTGATTGGCTGTTTGCTGTGAGGTCACGGATTGATTTTGGCGCCCTCTTCTGATGTCAGAAGTAACACTGACGATTCAAAACAGACCAATAATAGTAGGCCTATGCTATAGCATTGAGATTTCAAGAAAAATTAGGTTTTTAATATCTGTGCGGTCTAGAATATTTGCTGCTGTTTGCAGTTTTTATTTGCATGGCCACATACGCTAAAATTTGAAGACAGGAACGATGAATTAACCGGAATTTATTGGATATCACAGGATCAATAGGTTTAAGAATTTTGTCCCAAACATAACTGTGGCGTATGGGTTTTAGTGACTGACAGATTCACAATGGATAAATGACGTCATTCCCGAACCTGCTACTCGTCAGCAGGTCGACAGAGACTCGTTTATATAAACACCGCCCTAAGTTGTAACAGTTTCTAGAAACTTAAAAACTCAAACAAGCCTTGCTCTTGCAAATAAATATACGAGTTCCATATTTGCTATATCTATAGCTGATATTAAAAACCTTTATTACTAATAAACTAGATTGTAAAATATATCTACAGGGTAGGTAGCATATGTATACAGTATATACAAGATATGCGACTTTAAATCTGTTTGCATACGAATCTTTCTTCCAAGAACAAAGTAACGTCGTTTTGGTGAACAACAATTTGCGGTCCAAGCGGAAAAGATGGTTTTAATGCATGCAATGAGGTATATCTCGTTGCACATTGTACGTATATTATATTGTTCAACTCTGCAGTTATTGCACGACTTTCACAGGTGGAGGATGATTCACGTTGATTGCCGTCTGCCTTGGCTTCGTTCTTCCCATCTTGCTTGCGTTCTGCGACGGTTGAGCGTGACGTATCGGTTTGGATTGAACAGCATCAGGACCAGAGTGTCTCTGAACCAACACAGAACTCACCGTACTCGCGCCAGGAGGACCGGAACCTGGAGAAGAGTGGCGTAGACGTTAATGCGCGTGCGTCGGCGTTATCTAGCTTTACTTTCGCACATACTTCGTTATATGATCGAATCCAAATCTTACCTGCCGTCGTGGTTTTCCCAGCAGATCTAAAATCAGCACGGCCAATTGCTTTCACGTTGATGGTCCGAGTTGGTTGGACCAGTGTTGTGGTGGGATTTATACCACCACCAGTCGTGGTTCTAACCGGCGCCGTCGTGCGTGGAGCATGTGGTGCACACGTGTTGGGAATGCTTGATGTGGATGGTCTGGGAAGCTGAGATCGAGGATTCATTTCATTTCCTGATAAAATGTGATATAACTATCGTTAATGAAAGAGGTAGTTTTGGAAATTAGTGGTCTGAGTTAGCTGAAGATAACAGTTAAAGTACCTGAATCACTAGATCCTCCGGCATCCCCCCTGCCTTGGGTATCACGTGACCCAGCGGGTACATCGTCGTCACCAGGTTCACGGAACATGTGCATTGCCTCCAGGTTGAGGGCGCAGACTCCTCGCATAAATGCTTTCTTCATCGTCTCTTCGTATATCTCTCGTTCTGCGTGCAACCGGCTGACCTCGACCCTGGCTGCATCCAGTGCCTTGTTTGCCTGTCAGGAGAGAGTATTGAGAAGTTGAAGGTCAACTGACCTCGTGTTTATGTCATCTGAAGAACATTCATTCACTTACCTCAAGGAGCTTTGCCTCGTATTCGTCTGTCAATTTGACACAAACATCCTGCGCTTTTGACTAAAACAGAAATGAAATACTTCCTGAAGCATTACGTGTTGTTGTTTCAGTATTAACCAAAGGAGAAAAGATTGCTCTGCACCACAAAAAAATCTGATGTACTACAGGAATAAAGTTTTCAGAGGTTTACCTGACAAGCCTTCTCAACTTTCTGTCTCCACCTGGTCTCCACCAGAGAACGCCAAGCACTCCAGATTTTACACTTCATCACATGATTACGATGTTTCTTTGCAAGATTGGTGCCGAAACCCTGGAGTTGATAATTATATCCAATGAAATCACAGATAACGTTATCAAAAATCCAAGATACCTGCTTTCTTACCTCTTTCTTCTCATCCACATGTTTTATTTTCCAAGTGTTAAATCTTCGTAGCAAATCAAACCTTTCTTTCTGCAAAGAAGATTAGAAATGTTTACATGATTTCACTGAGCAAATTTTAACACCTAGAAAGCTAAGTACTTGCATACATGAATAGCTAGTTCTACATGCATAGTTAGTTCATGACTAGCAAAAAAAAACCAAGGTCTTAGGATACATATGATGGATATCCTTTTTTCCATTGAATGGCATCTCACTTGTTTTTGTATGGCCTTAGTCATGTTGGAAATAATGTTATCTTTATGTTCCATTGTTTTCTCATAAGTGTACAACAGCTCTTTCAGACTTTCAATGTCATTTTGCTTCTTGTTCATTTCTGCTGCATGCCTAAAATTTAGTTGAATCAAATATTAGTTTGATATCATTTTCAATCACAACTACAATTATACAGATATTGTAATTTGTAATTGTAAGCTACCTTTGTTTCTCTGCCCTTAGTGCCTGTTTATGATTTTCCAAAAGTGCCATCTTTGATTGAGCAAACTCAGCCTTAAAAATAATTAGTGTAAAATTCACAATTTATTGCTTTTTCACAATTTTAATAATTATATCAAAAGATGAAAAGATGTAGAACTAACAAGAATATTTCTTTTTAAATCCAAACACCATGAATCCAATTGTGATTCCATTCTCACAAGATCAGTATCAACAGTTGGTGAAATCATTCTTGGACTATCATTCATACTGTTATCTGGTGTTGTTGACTGACTTGAGGTGAAGGAATTGTCAGTTTCTTTCACTTCTGATGAATTATCTGCAGAGATGGTTTGAAATTTCAAAATAAAAACACAATAAAATAAACACCAATTTGACTAAAAATCATAGCTGAAATACAGTTCAACCTTGAGTTAATTTATAGGTGCTTATTTTATTTATAATCTACAAACCAGTTGATCCATGATTTTTATATAGGGCAGCATCAGCCCTCATCGGAGTGGTTGGCAAACCAGTAACCTCTTGCTGTACATCCTCAGTATCCTGTTCATAAGAGCCTCTACTTGTTTCAGTTGCTGTAGATTCAGCTACTTTACTTATATGTTTTTTCATTTGTGGTACAATGACTTTTGGAGTGACTACAGCATAGCGTAGCAATTCCTCGTACTCCTTTTGTAACGAAGTTGACACCGAACTGCCAACAGATTCCACCGGTAGCTCGGGCACAGACGAAACCTCACTGCTGGTCGACATTTATCACATTAACAATTGTCAGATCTTTATAAAACACTTTTCAAAACGATAAACTTTACAGCTTCTTTGATGATCAAAAGTAATGTTTCAAGTTTTAAATCAAATTTCGAATACTGCGCTCTGATTGGTTGAATGCGACGTTCCTCAAATTACACCACAATCCTTTGCAAACTTGAAAATCTTAATTTATGTTAAATTTATGCACGAATTTTGGTGTACTTTGGTACTATACTATTACCATATATACCGTGTGGTACACCTCAGTGTACCATCTGCCCCAACCCCAAAAAACAGCACTGCAAACACGATGTTCTTGTAAATATTTTATCCAGGAAGCGATAATTATACATAACAGGCGCACGACAATTCAAACAACAGAATTGAGTCAACAATTTCGCAGGCAATTCAATCGTACGCTAAGGCAAGCAAACTGTACATTATTATCAATAGACACCTTCAAATTTGCTTGAGCGCTATTCAAATAAATGACTTGCAAGGAAACGTGCAGTTGCCTCTAGCGACTAAACTATAACTTATCAAAACCGCTCTTCTCCTGTATTGTATACACTCAAGCGAAATCTAAAAGGATCTATACAAATCTATATTTTACATATGCAGACAGAGTTTACTGAGCTTGAGTAGAATTAGACGAAGGAACAGGCGGAGCTGGCCATTCAACAAGATATTTTGTGTAGCTCTTAAAATTGTCCCGCACAATTGTCTTCGCCGTGGTACACTGTTGCAGACCCTCGGAGTGCCCAACCAACCACTGGTCACACGTGCTTTTTTGCTCACGTGATACGTTATCCATCGCCCAACTTTCAAGCCATCGTTGGAAATTCTCCGTTAACTTTCGAGTGACCTTCGGGTAGTTCTGAAGCGCAGAGAACTCCAGGTTAAACTTTGTACATTGTTTGAAATTCATGAAGGTATAGAATATAGGCAAATATTGACAGATCAACAAACCTGTCTTGCTCTTGGCAACGACTTTTTCCTGTAGAAGAAATTCAGTCCACCTGCGACAAACTCTAGTTTATAGGAATTGGAAGAGATCTTGCATTCCATACCATCTTCGTTTACGATATCAGGAGGCATCTCCTCGCCCTCGCCAGCCGATGGACTGCGAGTAAAAAAGAATTTCTCATATTTTAGTCTCGATGACAGTTGCTTAAACACAGAGAGGACTTTGCAAAAAAAAGCATTGAACTGGTAATCCACTGTTTTCGTCGCCTTCTGAGAGACGAAATGCAACGTTTAAAGAAAAGGCTCAGTCTGGTTTAGTACCTGCATCCACGTTCATCACTTTCTACGCCAGTTCGTTCACCATCTGTCGCTGTCTTTGAGCGTTTATGCTTCGCAGTTCTTGGCAAAAATATTGGTTTTACTTTCAACCGTTCCGTGACCTCCGGTGGTATCTCTTGATTAATGACATATTTGTCCACGTAATCATTCCACTTCTATAAAATGATGAAAGAACTTTTTGTACCATCCCTGTTTATCTAGTATCATTCCTGTTTATCTCGTATCATTCCTGTTTATCTAGTATCATCCGTGTTTATCTAGTATCATCCCTGTTTATCTAGTATCATCCCTGTTTCAAGCACCATTCCTGTTAAAGTTTTACTATTATTTGTAAGGAATGAAAATCAACGAACCCCGATCACCAACATATCTTCAGAATGGGTGTCTTCCGTCTCAATCAGCTCAATACTAATCGTGATAATTGTCTTGTCTTTGTGCTATCACAAGGAAAGATAAAAATCAACATTTTGTGCCTGAGAAATAACATTTAACAATTCATATTACAGCGTGCACTCACCACGATAAACTTATAACAACACTCGTCGTTCAACAACGTTTCAGCTTTCTTTTGATACGACATCTCCTCTTCTTGGCGAAGAACCTGGGTAGCAGAGTTTCCCCCAGCCCCTTCGCGTGTTTGCTCTTGCTGGTAAAGTTCCTTGACTTGAACACAAGTCTCTTCAACAACAATGGTCTGAAGCTGGAGGCGAATAAAACGAAGAATACTTTAGAACTGATAGAGTTGTTCAGCATCAAGTTAGTGCAGCACAAAACGAACATATTTATAGATTTAGTTTTGTTTTAAAATTCATGTTACCTGTCGTACGATATTCTGTACTAGCTTATCAATGGTGAAGACGATGTAAGCATGTACACCAAACATTTCTCTGCACGTATCCTCAAAACTGCTCATTTCCATATTGCCTGGATAAGAAGAAATGAAACATCAATGCAAATTTACTTGTGCAGTCTGTTCAGTACCGAACTCCATGCTGAGAACATACTAGGTAACTTCAAACTTTCTACAATCCTAAGCCAACAATATTTTCTAAGGAAACATCGTATTTGATATATGGAAACTGTGGACAACAAACCCAGAGAAGACATGTATATGTATGTTATAGAAAGTATCAAAGCTCACCGTCTAAAAGATTTCGCACCATATCAAGGAATGCTGGGTAGTATTCTTCAACGTCAATATCCGTTGGAGCCTTCAGACGTAACGCGACAGCGGTTGATTCTTTTCTTTGCTTCTTATCGGAAGCTTCACCCTCGGCGATCTCGACAGACCGCTGGTACATTTTCAACAACCGTTCGCATAACATCTGTCAATGCAAGTGAGAATTTACATGAAGTATTCTGCATAAAAAACAGCCGTTACTATAGGGGTAACTAGAAGATGATGACATGGTGCTGACCTGATGAAGTCTTAGAAAGATATACCAGTTGTTGTTCACGAAATACAGGTTATACGCATCATCCTGAAAACACAACGAATGTCAGTCATGTATTGCCTTGAAAAAAAATCCCAGTAAGATCACTCAGATCCAACCTCGTTGCAGTCTTGAAATTTTCTTCGTAGATCAAAGAGGCTGTTTCAAAACTAGCCCTACTTAGGTCAACTTACCGACTCAGCTTCGGGCAGTCCGTTGGAAAGCTCAGCTCTTCCTAAAACAACAAAAATATTCAATGTCACTTTTCTTCACATCGATGGAAATTAGGCGAAATGACTATGCCCAGTAGTTACAATTAAAAAAACAACGAGAAATGCTACCATTGCCATTGCTGTCTTTAACAGAGTCTTCGTCATCACTCAATTCCCCTCTAAAAAGAAGTGAAAAGTTTAAATACTTTATGATAAACGGGTTCATAACATCTTTGATAGACGAAAACCACAACAATGCCAGCTATTTTCTTTAGTAACTAAGGTACACTGGACCATTATCGCTGGAGTTATCGCTTCTCTCATGCTTCGTACGAACCTTGGTGCAAAGAATAAATCTGGAACAAAAATGCTGAGCAAAGATTTGATCTTTGACTTGTCTTCTTTGTGTATTCCAGTCTGACGTTTCATGTGGTGCACAATAAGACCAGCAGCGTCGTCAAGAATCGATTTATCCTACGACGAAAGTGATCTGTTAGAGACATTACTAGCATTGCTGGTTGTCTTTCCTCTTGACAAGCAAGTACAAGTGGTCTCACTGCAGTTAAAAGGTCTTCAAAGACAGACTATTATGTCGCCGTTCCAACCACATACATACCTTGTATGTAAAAATCATGTGTGGTCCACTGAGATCAGCATTGCCTTCTGCCGCTTGCTCTTGTTTCTGATGTGAAATATCGGAGTAAATTATTTTGCCTTAATTCGTGGGATATCATCATTGCTTCAGCAAGAGACCCACGCTCTTACCTCGTCATATATATTTTCAATTTCTGTCACCAAACTCTTGGATCGCATCGCTTTGAGGTCATTTTGTTTGAACGTCATTCCTTGGTAGTCCAGCGACTAAGAATACAAATGATATTAACAATCATGACAGGGAAGAGGAGCCTGGAGTCAGATGAGAAGCAATGATAGATTACCTTCAAATAATACTTTTCATTTTGATCTCTCCATGTTTTATTATACAGACGCTGAGCTGCCCTCCATTCCTCCTCCTTGATCTTCAACCTGACAAAATACATCGTAGTTTAGATGTTGAATGTCTGCATGAACAATCTGATTTCAAAGAACATCAACAAAAGCGTCCATCGTATTGAAACAGCTCGTGACAAGAATCACATGCAGGCAAACGTTTTTATCGACATGCGTTCGAGACAAGTTTTTTTTGAAACCATACCTCTTCAACACCAGCGGAACAGCAACAGCAGGTGTCTTCTTCAAGCCATCAATAATATCCGGGGCTTTATCGCCATAGATCCTTTGAATTGCCTTTTTATGAATAACTTCAGACATTCCACCAAGTGAGCTATCCAGCCGGAACTTCTGCTGCTCTTCCGATGTCATATGATTCAGTTTCTTCTGCACCGCCTCAAGGACGCGTATCGTCGACAAATTCACCTCGAGAATTCCATCCAACTCGAATCTTTCATCCTCGCAACGGAAGATGTACTCTTCGTATTGCGTCTTCTTCGTTCCCAGGAATGTCGTGTCTTCGGACCAGCTCGGGAAAGACACCCAGGTGTCGTTGAGGACCTCGCGGCATAAGGCGGTACGTCCGCTGCATTTTGGTTGAGTATAACTCTTGGGAAGTGCTCGATAGCTTGTGCCACAACGTTTGCAAGATGAGTAATCTACACAAGACAGACATCGCTCGGTTATAGACCTTCATAAAACGGGTTATAGACCTTCATAACACAGGTTATTGACCTTCATAAAACATGTTTCTGATTGGCCAATGTTCTCGGCCAATTATTGCGCGAATCAACCGTTGGACACGGCCAATTCTCGTCCGGCAGTTTATCATATGTCCTTACCAATCTCAAGATGGGCTAGCTCTCCCGAGGTGCGCTCTTTAAAACCTGGAGTCTCCATCGGACTCGAATCTTTGTAGCCGAGAAATTCCTTGAACCATTTGAACAACTCGGGAAATTTCCTGCAAAAGGCAACGTATTATTATTTAAACACTAAAATCATAAGAGGTTCAAGAACATCTTTACATGCACGTACCCTAAGAAAGAGGACACCAGTTGAACTAAATCAGCTCTGGAGATGACTTCTTGATTGAACAACTTGAGACAACGGAGGAAATCTTCGTAAACTTTTTGACTGCGCAGTGCCTTCCTCACCTGGAAAAACAGACAGTTTAAGAAGCTGTCCTGGACTAGAAATCGTGATGTTAAACGTGGGATACCTTGTCAAAGAAAGCGAACTCTGCAACGGAACCAAAACTAGTTGGATCAGATAAACTTATCTCCTTTATTCCAGATGACTTTGACTTCACCTAAACAAAAACATAGTTATAACGTCTTTCAACTTAATGCCTGGACATCCTCGCGAATTTTGGGAAACTTTACAAGCAGCGAAACGACAAAACCTTTCATTTTCGTCAGCCTTACCTTGCCCTGGAGAGAGGTGGATGACCTTCGTATCTGGCCAAGATTTCTCTTCACAGAGTTTGAACTCACTACAGTAAACAAACCAGGTATGTTAATTACGAATCGTTTCAACTACAGACGGAATATTTGAGCTATGATTTGACAAGATCTCGACTTACATGCTTGTTTTTTACTCGGCGGACCATACGATGACGTAAAATTTGAAATCTGATGGTGAGCTCGCTTCGAAAGAGCACTCTGCGGAGAGAATTATTGTAACATGAAGAACGGGGGAAAAAGAAATATTGCTGGCAAATTCTTGGAAAAGAAACGCACCAATCCACTCAATTGAGCACCATTAGCATCTGGAAGAAACTGACTGAATTCTTGAAGTAGATCTTCTTGATTCTTGAACAGTTTTGCAACTTGTTTGTAAACATCGTTTGCAAGTTTTGCTTCACGCACATACATCTAAATGCAACAGGAATGCATTATATTACTTCATATTGCACTAAACAATTTGATTTCAGTTAAGCATTTCTAAGCAGTGTCTTTGACAACCAACCTCTTGCTCCGTGATATGTGGTCCCTGAAAATAAAGGAAAAGATTCAATGCCGTAGCCAGATATATGCTAAGTTAAGTAAATTTATTTCAGCAATCCTCAAGCATCAAATACGTAGGAAAACAGATTTAAGATGATTCTGTATACATACGTCTGGGTCTATGATTCCTCCTTGCGAGGCAGCCTATATCAACAATCATAGATGTTATTTTAGACTTGGATTTTCTTTTTATTATTAAAATTCTAGCAAACATACATCTTTGATGTTCTTCTGTTCTTTCTGATATGTGTGCAGTATTTCCAAGAAAGCCTTGTATGTATCTGGCTGTCCTTGGAAGCGAGTCTAGAAATAAACAATGAAAACAAGTCTTCATTGTTGTCTCCTGAAGCCCTAAACAGCTGGTGAATGATGCACATGCCTAGCGTCATAAATTAGTAGGTTATTGCTGTAACTGGCTAGATATTTTTGACACAGTAATAAAGTTTTTTACCCATTTATCTACATACCTTTATTTTATTTACATAATTGATTGCATGGTTGAATTCAACTGGTTGTTGAGGCTGAAAATCAATGATGATACAGGTCAAAACACAGCAGTGGTAGTTCTAATAGTGGACCAAGTAATGATGGTGACATGCACAGACAGATAGCAATGTTATACAACTCTGTACATACCTGATTTTGATTTGTTGGAGGTGAATGAAGACCTCTTGGTTGTTGTTGATTCTGATGCGTTATTGGCTGCTGTGGTTGTGGAAGATTGTTGGTTGGAAGTTTCCCCTGTTGTTGAGACGTTGCATGTTGCGATAATGTTGACAACTGCTGGTGCTGGGACTGCTGTTGCTGGACATGAGTTGTGGGTGGTTGTTGAGAGGCTTGCTGTTGCTGTGGTTGTTGTGACGAAGGATGGAGTGGGAAGGATGGAACATGGGATACATTATGAGCACCATGATTGCCCGTCAGGCTGATCTATTTTCCAAAAGATGACAAACTATAAATTACTCTCCCCACATCTTGTCACACCCCTCAAATAATACCCCTCAAATAATACCCCTCAACGACATCCCTCAAATGACACCCCCGTAAATGCACCAGCATTTCCTAAGTACAGCACCTACCGTATGCACAGACTGACCAGTCAATGACGTCTTCTGTAAAGTTGTTTGATGTGGGGTTGTGTAAGATATAGAGTTTGCATCATTAGGGTGAACTTCTATTTTATAGCCAGGAGGAAGGAAGGTGTTAAAACCAACAATCAATTCAGGATGACCTTTGAAGAGGTTTGAGACACGGCTGATTACACCTGGTGTGTCGATACTTTGAGAAAAAGAAAAAAATATATGAGATGATTAGTTATAACAGTTCAAGGACATCCTTTTGATGTTATTGTAAAACTCTGAGCATATCTGTAAGCACCTTTGCGATTTAAATTCTTTCATGATATCCAAGAAGTCGTTGTACACTTGAGGTTGATTACCAAACTGCATTTTCACTTGATCAAGGTAGGACAAAGCATCTTCAACCTGAAGCAAAGATGGAAATGGTGGTTTAGGAACATTGGCATGTTTCCTAAAGCAGTAATCAGCACTTGGTAGAATGTTGATGTTGATCACTCATTTGACTGACCTTTAGTCGTTGAAATTGTTGCTGCCCGGGGCCCCCTGGTCCCTGCATATGAGCTTGTGCTCCAGGCGGGTGAATGTGAGCCTAGAAATAAAACATTTCATATCATATAACTGATTAACAGTTCATTTCTCAACAAGATGAATCACTTGAAATTAAATTTTCATGTATTGTTTTTACCTGTGGATGAGAAGGCAATGGACTATGACCTTGTCCTGGACCAGCAGGTCCTGCAACCCTAGAGAATAAGAACAATCAATCGCACACAGAGTAAATTGGTGTGACAGAGTATGACACAAAGTATTTTAGTATGACAGACAAAGGCGTCTCTTCAAAACACAACACTCTCCATTCTTGATCTCAAGCTATAGTAAAAGTATAAAGATAACTTACGGATAATTTTGAGGAGGTATCTGTGGATTAGACTGATACTGTCCCATGGATACAGCAATATTTTCTTGTATTGGATCAAAATTACCAGGAAGGCCAACTGGAGCTGGTGCTAAAACTGGATGCGAAAATGCCCTGTGTTGACCGTAAACTTTCTCGTGCTCTTCTCGAGTTCTTTTCATCTTATCCAATCACATGGCCCTGATGCTTGCACACCTGCCAACAAACGAAACCGTTACAGCCTACAGGTCTGCGAGACACAGCAGGAATGTTAGGGAAAGTTGCAAAATGGGAAGGTAATATTGTATATCAAGTAAATATTGCATTGTTTTGCATATCTGTACTGTACACTTGGGGGCAGAAATATCCTTAAAACATCTGTTATGACATGTACTATAAAGTGTCAAATATGTTGGCAAATTCCTATCATGTTTGAAAACTGAAGTAGGCATATTCTGTGTGTTAGAAAAGTAAATATCCGTGAATATTTTACGTATCCCCCACGAGTTTTCACTTCTGCACAAGCAGTAACATAGAAAGGAAACCTTACTCAATCATTTAACTACATAGTTAGGAAACAACGTTCACAGATGATACGGTTAAGAAAAGGATTTGAACAAGGTTTGAAATTTACAAACCGTATTGATGTTGACAGGAAGTGAAGCGGTGTAATTTTGAATACTATTCTACGTTACATTCTTTTTTTTCAAAGCAACAATGTTAAATCTTAGATCTGGGTAGAATTGTTGTGTTTGCATCGTTGTAAGCGAATATTAATAGTCCTAAGGTATATAAAAGGAAGCTTTTGACCACAAATGCTGAACGATTCCGCGAATCGAGTGGATAAAAGTCGTATTTACATACGTCGTGATATTTCTCAAACCTCGAAAAAAATTGAGCAAGAACGAGCAGTAAGTGCATGGATATCCCGTTTTGTGTGATTAGCTAAAAAATACAAGATTCCCTGAGAGAATACAGGCATAGTTTACTGGAAAATATGCCTATATAAACATCAGAATTTTGCATGAAATGCAAAAAATGCAAGACAACAGAACGCAGGTCGATAAAGAATTCTTAACGTTTACGAAAATGATTTAAGGAAATAAGCGCAGATTTCGCTGGAAAAATCATTCAGCATTTTATTTTCAAGAAAAAAATGCAAATTATTTGCTATGATTGCAAAGAAATCGAGAGATTACTCACCAAAGGCCAAGATATCTTCAGAAATTTTTACTTCTCTCAAAGCGAAGATCCATCACAACATGACGTCAGGAACAATACCGGAAGTAATCTCGTCGAAATAGCCATTTGACCAATCAGATTGCTCCGTAGATATTTTCAAAACATTCGCGCGTCGAGAATATTTCCGCTGTTTCCGCCGTCAAAAAGGAAACGAATTAAAAAAAAATTTAAAAATAGAATGGTCCTTTGTGGAAACATTACTCACTGAGCTATATAGCTCAGTGGTCATCGGAAAGTCAGTGGTGACCACTGGTCCATGGTGGTCACAGACAGAGAGAGTTAAGTTTAAACTGTGAATTTTTACTTCACTCCGAAGTCTTCCTCCATACAGAATAGAATCCTTATAACGTAGCTTATTTGTCATCTCATTGGTCCTGTACTTCGGGGCAACGATCCCTTAATACCCTTTTATATAATTATAAATAAATAAATAAATGAATGCTATCTTTCTTTTCCCTAATCCACTCGAAATGTTCCAGGGGAAGAGTGTTGTTTCATGTTTTTCCGGAGAGTTTGCTTATCTTTTTATACAAACGTGAGCAATGAACTCTTTTCTATGCAGTTATGGACAAGAAGCTCATCAACTTTGATGTTTCTTCTCTTTACCTTTCATGACGATGATAGAGAAATGAGAAATACCGACATTCTGTTCATCTTCGTAAACTCCAAAAGAACGAAATCTAAAATGTTGTGTTAGAATTCACTGGTTCATCTATCACACTACAAAACAGTCAAGTGGCATGCCGGAATAACGCCACCTAAAAGTGAAATATGAAACCATTTCTGTCATAGCTGAGTCAGCTTAAATTAGATTTGTTTTAATCCGCCCACAATAAAAGAAAACGCCGTCCGTGAAACAATATCACATTTAATAGACACAGTCATTAAAATCACGGTGATATTTAAGCGACTATTGTGTGGAGATTCGTCAAGAGTAGGTTAATAGCCGCGATATCACATAATACTTTTGTCCGTACTTGACTGAATGTGCTGACACCTGACAAACAGCCAGTGATTTAATTAAAAATTCATCGCAAAGTGATGATGACACGGTGCTAGACTTCACAGATCCATCAGCCTTTAGCAAACGTACGTTCAAATATTGACAAGAGCTAAGCCGGCGTTTGAACAACTTTGATGTAGAGCAAGGACCACGCGAAGACGGCTGAAGAAACCCTTCATTCAAAAATGGCTGCCGGGAATTTTGTAGTTGTGAGAAGAACAATATCGCAAACCATTGTTCCGTTGAAGGAAGTGGAAGAACGATTGTTGCTGAAGAGATCAAAAGCAAAAAGTACAAGCCTCGGGTTTAGTTCTACAAACAATGTCGCTCGATGTGGCGTGAATAATACACAGGACACAAAGAAGACGCAGAGATCATTGGGTCTAGAAAGAAGCCGATCAGAAGTTTGCTTGCGTAGGAAGAACTATGTTCGTGATATTTCGCTGGATGTTTTTGAAGAACGAAGAGACGAAGGGTTGGTGAAACCGGTTGTACGAAGACGAGACGCATCTCAAAGAAAAGTAAATACCGCCAGGCCGCAATCGGACTTCTTTCCCGAATTTACAGTCGAAAGTAAAAGAACGGAACGAGATCGTCGGAGTGTCGATGAAAAAACAGCAGTTGATCAGTCACAAGATCCCGGAAAACGTTTGGGGCGATGTATCGCTACGTTGAGACGTGAAATGGTAAGAAAGCTCTTTCATTTTTAATTTCAAAGAACCCGCTAATGAAGGCATATTTTATTGCAATTTAGCGTTTATTATGGGTTGGTAGTGATAAAATGATAGCCATCAAGCCGTGGCGGTTTCCGCATGAGCTTAAATCAATTTTACTACGGATAATAGCCGGGGTATTCAAGATGCTAACGTGCGCGGTTGATTTCAAACACACGTCTTTGGTCAGAACTCAGAAGTGGAGCGTTGTAGTCATACCTTAGTGCTTCTAATGTCAACAACGTAGCCTCGAGTCACAACAAACACTAATCACTACAGTTAAGTTTGGTAATTTGAGGTCACTGAGATCCGGTGGGTTTTTCAAAGATATTCGAATGCCTAGATTCGGCTGGCGTTTATGGTGTCTATTTTCTGACGGCTTTCCTAAAAGCTTCATTAAGTATTATCGTTTAATAAGACTCGATAGCCACACCTGATATAAGCTGCTGAATATAGGTTGGGTAATCTAAATTAGGAAGATAGGATTGAGGATGATCCTATTCGATGTACTTATATATCTGCTTGTTCTCAACGTTTGCATATTTTAGCACATCAGGTCATTATCCTTGATATTCGATCGTTATGACCTAGAAAAGCTGTTAGCAGGAAATTACTCGTGAAAAATCGATAAAACGTGATTCTTATATATGGAAAGATAAAAAGGCAATCTGTGTTGAAAGATAAGAACGAAACATCTCCTTTTAAACGTGTTTGTCACGCATGCGTTACATAGATGCCCAGGTAGAAATACTTCAGAACGACTTTGACTTAGAAGCTCCATGTTTCCAGTGTGCTGACTGTTGCTGTTTTACGATATTTTTGCAAAATTGTTGTACCTGGCATAGCTTCATTTTTGTGAAATAACAAAGGAGGGAAAGTGCTCTCTTCAATCATTTCCAGCCAAACCTTTAACTCGATCAGGAAGCACGATTAATAAGTGTTTGGCAAATGGAAAATAAATGTATGCATGTCGGGATTGACAATGAAAGGTTTAATTTATATATTTGTGTACATTCCTACATTACCGGCTAATCCGTTGGCAGCAAGCGAAACCACAGGCAGGCTTTGCTCGTTTTACCATTGTCTCCGATCTCTAACTCTAGCTGAAGAAGGGTAAAAAATAGTTAATTGAGATTCACTGAGCTGCATGGAGTGAAATTGCCACTGTTGATTGAAGGAGATTGTGTTCGTTCTTAAGTTTGATGCAGTATTTACAGTAATACTGTAAGTGAATTATCGCTGTTACGCAGTCATGAATATGTACTCAAATGTTATGAGAAAAGAACCTATAATGCAACTATCAACGACGTTTTTCGCGCTAATCCATGCTCGATACTGTAATTCAGTGCTATTAGAATTCGTTATCGAACGGATTCTCTGCTCGATTCGGAATTTTGTCTTTGCTATTAAAATGGTTTTCCAAACTAAATGACTGTATACGCCTAGTTTTTATGACGTCCATATGGAAGAGATGAGACAATAATTGGCGATGACAAGGTCTTGTAACAATTAAACCATCTTTAACCTTCCCGGCATGCGATATTTGGCAAATATATGTTTCCACACCCAGACTTTTTTTACACATTAAAGACATGTTTGTCTGCGTAAACTTTGATAGAAAGATTCATTTTCATAAAATTTACTTCAATTATTTTATCATTTACTCTCTTGCACGTAGTTGGACGGTAAATTCAAAGTTGCATTACTGATCTGTGCCTACATGACCATGAGAATTGCGTGTTGAATTATTTTTTTTGTGATATTAAAATACAGCTTTGCAAAAACAATTCGTCACGGGATGCCCTTTGAGTGTTGACTTTAGACAATGAAATGAATGTACTTAAGGCAAACAGAGACACGAATCATTTCCTAAAAACAACACCAAAAAATACTTTTTTTATTGAGCAATGTACGTTTGAACGGCGAGAGGTAAATTTAGGTAAAGATGATTTCAAATATATGACCATATTCATTTACTAATGATCTAATCGTTCTGAGAACCATATCATTCTCTTCGTTTTTATCAGCTAGTTCATTAAAATATACCACTTGCTTTATCTATCCTCTTTGTTTATTAACGTGTCAGTTTAAGGTTATTAATTTGTCTATATTTCTACCTCTCATAGATGTCGCTACGCAAGCAAGATCAGGCATTGTTAACACAGCTGACATCACTTAACCAACATATCCAAGATCTCAAGGTAATCGCCGCTGCACAAGGGGGTATATTCGGAGCAAACGAGGAACACGAAGACTCGCCTGAGAAATCCCTAACAAACCCTTGTTGTCCTAACAAGGATACTCTCATCAATGGAAAAACGCGAACAAAACAAGAGCGAGAGAAGAGCTTTGAAACACGCAAGAAAGAGCCGCTTCCAAAACCCATAAAAAATGAACAAAATTCGAGCAAGAAGATAAAGAATGGCGTTCATGGATTACAAGAGACATCGTTCGAGTACGTCGAAGCCCCCCGGGATACCACAACACCGAGACAAGTCCGTCCAAAGGCGAATGCAAGCCGATCACAATCGACGACGATTGTCGACGTTTCTCGCAAGAGAGTTGCATCTCTGCAGAGGTTAGAGAGAAGATCGTTGAGTTGCCAACTTTTAGATTCTGGACGGCAGGATAAAGTTGTTGAAGGAAATAACACACGAAGGACATCAGAGTCTGCACGGAAACAGCGTCCTTTGTCACAAATAGACGCTGACGTGAGCAAACAGGCAAAAGATGCCAACATCCGGCAAAAGTCTTTATCTTTATCCACATTACGACATGTGACGAAGACCACGGAAGGGTCGACGAGTGACAGCGAGTGTTCGACATCGGGATGTTACGGAGGCTCGTCGACAGGGAGCGACGTCGAATTAGAGCGAGGGATGGGATGCTTCAACGCAAAAAGCTCAATTGAATGCAGAGAAAAACTCGATAAAGTTTTCGAACTAAACAGTCTAAACTTACAACCTCTTGGGAAAAGATACCTGGCGTTGAATGAACAAGCACATTTTCGAAAAAAGATTGTTTCAGTTTAAGACTTCACTTACTCTAGAAATATTAAAGTTGATCTGTTTAATTCGTTGCTGAACAAAAAAAATTATATTAAGAAAAGATGAACCAATCAAGGAAAGATTGAACTAGATCATATTCAGTATATGAATGTCATCCATTCTGACCTCGGAAGTAAATTGTTTTTGCCCATGTTTAGTCTTACATAGAAATTAATTTTAGCTGCGTATAGATTTGATTTTTTATTGAACTTTACTTAAGGTATACGCTACCTTAATTATTGATTGTTATTGTGACATCCATCATGCAAAGCGCGTACAGTGGATGAGTTATGCAGACTCCAGTTTTATAGTCCTTCGTCAGATTCATGAATATCAGTTTATGATAACTCCAGGTTTTTGTTGTTACTTTCTTATGTCACCCACACGTTTAGTTATCTAATTGGTCAATTGTTAGGGCGCAGTAAAAAGGGAAAGTCCCTAGAAAGGAAAGACAAGTGAATCAAAATGATGTAATGGATGGTGTTTCTTGAGATAGCCATTAGTCCATTGCAGTTAAATGTTACGAAAAGATGGTCCTCAATTAAGGTCCTTAATTTAGTCTTTTAAGGTCCTTAATTTAGTCCTTATTCAAAGCGGTGTGATGAGGTAATTTCCCTCCTCTCTTCTCAAGGGACTTTCCCTTGTCATTGTATCTCAACTATATGAACCAATCAAATGGCTAGCTGTGGCTACTTAAAGGCAAAATATAGCCAAGATTGTTCAGTATTTTGGTGATACGTCTCTCCCTACGAAGACTGAAAAAATTTGATGGGCAAATTGGAAGTAGAGATGGCTTCATCAAGCAATGAAGGTAAATGTTCCGTACAACGCGTGTTCTTTGGATTTCTGTTTTGTGTTGTCGTTGGTCTGGTTGGTTTTGTTTGCTATCTGTCTCTAAAAGACATCGAACACGATGATGAAATCAATTCTCTTAAGAGAGAGAACGAGTTTAATCTACGGGAAGCAAATAAGACGAAATTTAGAATCCAGACAGCGTTGAAGAACGACTTGCGGCAGTACATAGACAGTCGAACGTCAGCCAATACGAAGGAACCTATAAAAACAGCAGATGACAACATAACTGTACCAAGCATCGGTCCAGAGTTACGTGCGAGTTTTAAGGACATGAATGAACGTTTAAATGACGTTATTTCTATGATCGGAAATCTAAGCGAAGGTGTTTTGAGAATGAACAGATCTTCAGACTCGAAAATAAATCATTTGCGCATCAATATAAAGAAGGCGAGATATGACCTTATAAGACTTAGCATCGAGATGATGCAACAATAACACTGTACATAGAAAACTGTCCGACTTCGTTTTTACCGTCAAAGACGTGAGGAAAGATTTTGATACGCTGAACTCCACCGTGACAAATGTAACTCAACTTTGGAGACACTGGAACAAAACGAACCAAGTTATTGAGGATGTTATTAAACTCATGACTCGACAAAATGAAACGTTACACTTCAAAATAGCGTATCACTCAGATATCCTGTATTCGAAAGTCAAAGATCTTGAGAAAAAACAATTGAAATTTCATAACAAGACTAAGACAAGCTTGAACAATCTTCGCGGCGACTTGAACAGCACTCGCGACATTTTACAGGTAAATTTCCACAATAAAATCACCGAGGCCAACAAAAGCTGGCATGACGCACTTCAAGTTTTTGAGAATTCCATTGCGTCTTTGCGATCCTCAGTTACAAACCTCAGTCGAAAAGTGGCCACGGTCGAGAACGATTTACAAACAAAGATCAACGATATTGAAACGGAAGAGAAAAAAATGAAAAAAGATTTCGAAGAAATTAGCAAAGATTACCAGGAACAGGACAGGAAACACGATTCTGCTATTTCCAAACAAAAGACGGAAACGGAAACACTGAAAGAAAAGGTCGCGAACCTGGAACAGGAAAAAATACTGAATTCAAGGAGGGAAGCCCAGCAAAATAAAGATATTAAAGATCTCAAGAAAAGAATTGAAGAACTAAAAAACGGAGCGAATTCAATAACTGGATCTAATATAAAGTTCATTGTTTTAACTGTGTTTATCGCGCTTTTCCATAATTATCTAAATTGATAATTAAAACTATGGTTGATTATATTAGAGTAATTAGACTGATAAATACTGATATTTAAAAATTGTAATATAGAATCACAATGGTTTAAGAAGTACTGCGTGACATAGATGAAATCATAAGGTGTATAAATATGGCGGATTTTACTTTTTAGTTGATCAAACATCTAAAGACGGTATAAGGCAGTGAGGCTACTGCATGGAAGCACTCCACCGGGTTGTTTTGGATCAATGAAACGACTTCTCAAGCTCATCAATAAATCACAAATAACCAAAAACTCAATTCATATAATATTACCTGAAAAGCAAAACAAGGGCTTCGACCTTCCTAACGAAGTTTCTTCGCTCGAAACGTCGAAGTTCTTGTTGTGTTTTTGAGGTAAATTGATCCGAAACAACTCCGATATCAACTTAATAAAACACCTGTTAGCAAGGCGTTGCAGTATCTTCATTAATTTCATGTAAATAGTCCTTAAAATGGCAGGTTTAATATATTTGTAATTTTTTGTGTCTAACACTATAATAAAGTTTTTTTATGTGATCGACACTGTTTCATTGTGTTTATTTTAAATTTTCATTGATTAATGACCAGGTGAGTTTTTTAGCACTTCTTTTGTCTATATATATGTTGTTTAGTTCATGAGCAAGATCTTAGATCTTACAGGAATATTCCCCGGAAGACATTCGGGAAAACTACAATAATTTTGAACATGATCTCGAAGTAAAGTCTACTGTCCTGATAAGCAGCATTTGGACCTAAGCAGCACAAGTTTTGAAAATTGCAACTTAAGGCATTCTTATCAAACCTGTTCAACACCTGCTGTGGCTACCGTATTTGGCAGCAACTGAACACAAAGTTGTTTATGCTAGACTGCAACACGCCTGCATGTTTTGGAGACCGTGTCAAGATGGTGTTGTCGGCATTAGATGTAAATTCATGAATCTATATGGGGTGCGAGGCGCGTCTATCATTATTTCAGATTGGTTGGAAGGAATGAGCGGAATGAGGACTGACTTGCTGAATAGCTTTCAAGCTCAGCAGGGAACGAATTGAAAACACTTGAAATTACATTTTGTGCATACTCAGCAAATCCATTTATGTCAATAATGATAATGCAGTGCTCACGTATTAGGTACTTTCCCACTGTCACGCTGAACCAATCAGATGGCAACAAGTGTGACACGTGCAAACGTAGCAAAGAGATTTTTAAGCAAAATATACCCGAGGTTGTTGGGTATTTTGATGTTAGTCATCCCGAGAAGAGAATATGGAGAAGTTTCAGGTATCGTTGCCGAGCCCCTGGCCATGCGAATTCCAAAGCAAGAACTCATCAGAAAAATCATATTCTAAAGCATGTTTCTTGAAGGTACTTCTAATCATCTTGTTCATTCTTATTATCTCTGGTGGTTTTATCTATCTCGGCGTAGAGTTCAGCAATCTTCGTGGAGACGTTAAATTCCTCGAAGCAAGATTAGAACAGAAATCACGAAATGACGACGAGAATTTCGCGTCTATTTCAAAGCAAATGAAAGTAATGAATGACACAGAAAAATCCTTGCGACGGTTCACTAAAGAACAAGTGAACACAATTCAGGAGGAAATTCGCCAGATGAAATCTCCTAATTCCTCTAACACCACACGAATGACTGAAGGAGATTGGAGACCGAACTTAAAGCAAATCCAAAATCATTTGAATGCTCTTCTTTTAACAGTCCGAAACCTAAGCAAAGATGTGTCAAGAATGAATGTTTCGTCGGACTCAAAGTTGTCTCGTTTCAGTGGAAGTTTGAACGCCATTCAAAATGACATCATCCTTTTGCAAAACGATTTGGCGCAATTGAACAAGTCCGTACATTTAGATATAACGTCATTCGTTACATCGGCTGTGAATGATCTGAGACAAGAGTTGAATAAAACCATAACGAAACTTAGACGTCTTTCGGAGCGAACAGACGCAGAGATTGATGATATCGTAAAGTTGTTGTCGCAGCAAAATGAGACACTTCATTTCAAAATTGCATATCATTCGGATGCTCTGCTCTCTGAAGTGAAACGCGTTGAAGAAAAGCAAACGAAGTTTCATAATGATACGGCCAAAACCTTAAAGAATATTCGCAACGAGCTGAACCAAACGAGGGTGAAACTACAACAGAACATCGTAAACGAAATCTCACGAGCTAGCGAGATTCTTCACAAAGAGCTTCGAGTAGTTAAAGATTCAGTTGGGTCCGTACGTGCGTCCATTAAAAAGATAAATGCCAGTGTGAACGGAATTAAAAATGATCTTAAAACACACGTAAACAATCTTCTCGACAAACAGAAAAAAATGAAAAAGGATTTCGCCGAAACCAAAGCAAAGTTCCAAGAAGAACACAGGAAATATGACGCAAGCAATGCTGATCGGGTGGCAAAGATGGAAAGTATGAAACGAAGGATTGATAACCTGGAGCGAAATCGAAGACTGGACTCGACTAAGATTAACAAGCAACAAAAAGAGATTGATGATTTAAAACGGGAAGTTACTGGCGTTAAAAATGGAGCAAACAGAATCCTGAGAGCAGATGTTAGACTCATTTTCTTGTTTGTCTGTGTGATACTAGGATACATGCTTTAATCAGGCTGTACAATAAAACTACAGGAGCTCCACAGGGACCTAGAGCTTGATTGGCTGATAGTTTATAGGCGTTGTTCATTGTGGTCTTCATGTCTTGGCATATGTAAATAACATGATTTTTAGGTTATTAAATATTAGATCACTTTAGAGATAAATAATGCATGTAATGTTAAATTACGAGAGACATAAAAGATACATAATTAAGAATACTTTTAATACTCATAAATAATGTTCTGTGTTGTATATATTCTAATTTTTTTCTCAGTTAATAAAATGTTTTTGCTATCAACAAATGTTGCGAAGGGGTCTGTCTCACTGTGTGAGCAGACAATTTGAGTCAAACAGATTAAATCTCCTGGTGATGTTTTAGTCAATCTCTACTCCTCCTGAGATCAGAAATTTTATTTTATACAGGTAGAACCAAAAAGAACTAGTGAACCGATGAACACGCTAGACATGATGCGAATATACTAACATAAATTATACAGGGTTGCATTGCTAAACTTTTAGCCAAATCTTAACTTTGCTAGAATGGCAACTATCAAAGAATATCAACACGACTACACAAGGTGCTACTACCACGCAAGCCCCAATACACATCTTCTCTGAAGTTACATAACCTTTCATGAACGTGCCTTATAGCAGTTTTCAGTAGCCTGTTTCAAACGTCTTGCTCCATACGACGAACGCATTTAAAACAATAGTTAATCTATTGAGAAGCTTTTATTTTCTGCCGTTATTGGAGTGAATTCTACTTCAACCGTATCGTAGTCACTGGTCCGGCTGAGATCGTAGCAAAGCACAGCAATTGATGGGTTTAAAACAAAGGAATACGCTTCGTTTCACTACGTTAAAATTAAAATGCATGGAAACAGGAAAACTGCATTGTTCGTTGGAATGTTCTTTGAGGCAATAAAAGAAGGTCGAATTCGAGTGGAAACTAGAATTCAGACTTGGTAGGACTTCGTAGTCTTCAAGAAGGACGAAGTTTAGGGAAAAGATGGAAGAATCTTGCTCAGGTACATGGTCATGGTTAACAGAAGAACACGTTGGCTTGATCTTTGGCTTTGCAAATTAAATTCATCGTCGTGTTGCATAATTGATAGAGCCAGAAGAGATTAGCGCCTTGAGGCATATTTCTAGTTGATTTTCACTGCTATATCTTGTATATTTCGATTCAAAATATAAAATGCGAGTGAGCTGTTAGCTTGATTTTGTTTTTCCTTGCTTATTTTATCACAGAACGAGCTACGGCGCCGAAAGATGGGGAAGGGGAAACACAAACGCTTGCTCGCAGCGAATAATAGGTATTGTTATATTAATACATGTGTATTTTGCATTTGTGACTTGAAATAACACTTACTGTGCTTCGACTTGGCCTTATACGTCAGTCTTTTTTTGTTTTACCGAGGTTTTCTTTTCTTTAGAATGAAAGAATCGTCGGAGTGTCGGAGCTGCCTTGGGACATTATGCACGCAAATACAACTCGATTTGATTTCGGTGAAATATGCATGAGTAAAATTGCATGGCATTTGGCTTGTTTAGCTGAGATATGCCTAAGCACTCTTCTATTTACCTCCTTGATTTTCAACTTTTCGGCTTGTTGTTTTTGCATGAGTTTTTACCAGGTCGTGTCAAGCGCATGCGGAGTAAATACAAGTGATTCTGGGGCCCCAATCACTTGTATTTTTCTCCATCTTGAACGACAATAGTCCGGAACAAAAACTATCGCTCACAGAGCGTTTAAAACTTCAAAATGCATGAGAAATTGTATTTCTAGAAGGAGATAATAGTCGAGTGTTTTAGTTTTCTCAGGAGCATGAAGAAAACGATGAATATTTCCTACAAAACGTGCATGACATTTTGTATTCGCGTGCGCGATGCGAAGGCCTTGGACGAGTGGCGTAGGAGATGTTGGAGGTCTATAATCGGGTTTTGATAATTTCTATTCTGATGCTTTCTACACAAGTGACATTTCTCTTTTGGAAATTAATGATATTGTAATTTTTGTATGCCGTTAATAGACCAGATGATGATGGATCGTCGCAGGATCAGATGATGGAGGATTGTCGCAGAATCAGATGATGGATGATCGTCGCAGGATCAGATGATGGATGATCGTCGCAGGATCAGATGACTGATGATCGCCGCAGGATCAGATGATGGAGGATTGTCGCAGAATCAGATGATGAATTATCGCCGCAGGATCAGATGATGAACGATCGTCGCAGGATCCCATAATGGAGGATTGTCGCAGAATCAGAGAATGGACGACGCGACGGGTGTACAAGTAGAAGCTGGTTGAGGTATATACTATAGATATACTTATTAGAGTAATGCATGCTTAATGTAGTGCATGATTTATTTTCGGATCCACCTGGTGGTCTAACCTAGTAATTCACACATCAAGTGACATTCACCCTTTTCAACAATGCATAATAACAGCAAATTTCTCACAGCTCCAATGAGGGCGTTTTCGAGGTTTCTCGATGAAACATTCCTAGTTTTGTCACTTGCGTGTGAACGACTTAACAGCTGCGGAAGATGCATGATGGCGTTGAAATGAAAGTAAGAAAGCGCAATTAGCATGAGCGACGCGACGCGCGCGCAACGAGAAAATATTATCGAATTCGTATTAGCCTAATTTTAGATTAATACGAAGTAATCGCGAGTACTTATATGATTATATAAGTTTCTCTGTTCAGCCTGTTACAATGCGACCATTTCGAAAGACCGTCCGTCAATGGCAACAAAAATTATACTTTAGTCTGAAATTCGAATGAATAAACTTTCAAACGAAGAAAAAATTACTATTTGATGATTACACACCAACACTCTTCAATTTTGCTTACTTGTATTAATTCTTGGGATTGTATTTTAATCCCTGAAGATCTGTTTATCTAGCATGAGGAAATAAACTTAATCTAATCATTTTGACTAATTTAAAGTTTCTATAAGAAGTAAAATTTACCTAGCTACTATATTACATTGATATATTACATTGATATATTACATTGATATATTACATTGCATAACAACACGTTTATAATATGGGGGAGGAGGGGACCTGGGGATATAGTGTTTAACTGCAGGTTAATATTGTATAGTAACCTCTTGCCTATAAAAGTGAACCTCTTTATAAAAGAGGCTTTGTATTTGACACACTTACTATGTTTTTTATTCCTTGCACGCCACACCGTCGAGATGTTGTTGAAGAAGGACGCAACTGTCTGGAGCAACGAAGCAAATCAAATTCGCCACTATGTTTACCAAAGGTAATTATACTGTACAAAAGGTGAGGGACATTATTGCTTAGCCATATTGAGTAAGTTGCATGCTGAGCCCGATTACGTTTATAAATTACTTTATAAATAAAAAATATATACACGGTGCATGAGGAGCATGTCTTAAGAAGGGGCGGGTAGTAGAAGAAGAGTGTTGTTGTCTACATCGGTTTCAGATGAAAAAGCATGCACGAAGCATTTCTTTTCAAAAAAAGCATGAGCATAAAATGCATGGTATTTGAATAATTGAAATGATTTTTGTTGCCATTGTCGGACAAAGCGCAGTTTATTAAATTTTGGCAGCCTGCTGCACGTTTTGCAATGAACGATATGCGCGCTGCGCACGTTAGACCACCACCAGGATTCGAATGACGAAGCTCAAGAATTGCATAGCTGTATGCAATTCCTGGGAACTAAAACGGTCAACTATAAGTAAAACCTGAAGTATCATCGCAGACGATTTCTAAATGAAAATACCAAATTCGGACCGCCGGTCAGGTAACCTGAAATTCAGGTTGCTTTGGAGGGTTTTTCTCCGGGCACTCCGGTTTCCCTCCTTTTCGTTTGGCTTTAAAAAACAGTGTCCATGTTTGGGGCCAAACCAAAACGTGTTCGTTGATAGTGAAGAGATTTCTTGCACATTTTCACAGCATCGAGAAATCCTATTTGTGCCAGAACTAGCTGTTAAAAACGCGAGTGTTTGGCTTCTGGGTTGGATTCCCAGAACACTGTTCCGCTCAGTTTTATAGTTTATGTGCTTTTGTATCGCTGTTTTAATACAATCACAAAAATTACATCTATCAGTGCGGAAATATCTATGGAAAAAGGTATCAAAATTTGTAAACAAGGGATTTAAAATGGTGATAAGAATATTAGCCCAGGGTTAAGCTATAATCGTCTTTTGAACAACCGTCCTCAGAAGTGCGAGTGTAGTTTACACTCCGAGTTTGGCAAACAGAGAACATGGCAATCTAGTTTCTTGAGCATTGCCTTTTTATCGCCAAGAATTCTCGTGAGAACGAGATTGACAAGCCAAACTGACATCATGCTTTCAGGCAGCATACCTACCCACAGGCAACCTAGTGTGTGACAGGTTATATCGTTGTCATGTGGATAAATAATTATTAGGTTTCAAAAGTCAATCGATGACGATGTACTCGCTTGCTGTTCATGCAATATAATCCAACTATACAAGCGCGCCATTGACTTATTTCGTATCCTTCCCGTACACAACATAATGGATAGTAGCGACACAGTGGCTATGTTTTTACCAGAGGAACCTGAACGTGACCGACGACGCTGTAAGCCTGGTAGACGATTTTTTTGTATTCTTGCCGTGGTAGCTTTTTTTACGCTGACGATATTATTTAGCGTCGTTCTTAGTCTTTCCGTCATGAACACAAATAAATACGAATCGCTCAAGGAAGGGTATGTCGGGGACGGTGAGTTACAGCCACTGATCGACAACAGGATCAACGACTCCGAATATACATGGAAACGCAAAGTTGACGCTCGTCTTTTGTCTATCGATCGCAATATGCTAAATCAAGTTGAAGCTGACAAAGTCTTACGATCTCACGTGAACAACAGTTTTGAGAATATAACGCATGATGTGGAAAATCTCATTTCGTCTGTGGATAATTTGACAAGCCGTCTATCAAGAGTCAATTCATCCTCTGCGCAGAAAATGCTTCATTTGCGCACCGCATTGTCGGTCATTAAGGATGACCTTAGCCAGACGCGCGCAGCATTGACGAAGGTTAATGAAAGCTTACGAAACGATTTGTCTCAAAGTGATAATTCTTTTCGGGCGTCGGTGAAAAACCTCAAAGACGAATTAGGCAAATTGGTCGGGTCAACTACATCGGAAAACAACGAACTTTGGGACTATGTTAATAAAACCAGTACTGAGTTCAATAAAGCTTTGGATGACTTGGCCCACCACAACACCACTCTACATTTAACAGTCAAATACCGTTCTGGTATCTTCAATTCAAAAATCGATATGGTTAAGAAAGAACTTGAACTTTTGAGTAAAAATACTACGCTCTTTAGAAAGAAATACTTGCAGGATGTCGAGACAATGTTGAACAAGACACGGAGCAGTCTTGAAGCGACATTCCGCAAGGCAATTCTCAAGACCAACGCTGATATGTCGAAAAAGATCAAGGCTTCTGAGACTCAGTTGAAGTCCTTACTCTTGAAAGTTGAGACGAAAATAGACAATGTTAAAAATCAACTGGAAACAAACTCACGGATCTGAAGGAACACAGGGAAATATTAAAGATGATTTGTCGAAAACAAAAAATAATTTCGAAGTTGTTGGAAGCAGGCGCGATACAAATATCTCTGCTCTTGCAGCCAAAATAGAGATGATTACAAACATGGACATTCGTGTAAGAAATGATTTAAACACAGAGAAAAAGAAAAGACTGAAGCTTGAGGAGGACATAAAAGACTTACGCGATATTGTTAATAAACATTTAGCCAAGGCATCTGCGGAAATATTGAAAATGAATACTCTCTTAATACTCGTACTTCTGGTACAAGATCATATCTTTGTTACTGAAACAGTTTAAAATAAACATTATCAATCTGTTGACGATGTCGTACATATTTGAAAGTAATCTTTACGGATATGAGGCAGTTTCATGCAGGTCTTAACTGCTTTCTACATTAGTGCATGTATGTTTGATTGTAAATTGATTTGCAATGCAGCTGTAGCCGCATTCGAAATTCCGAGCTAACATGAGTTGTCTCGGGGGCACTGACCTATACCAGATAATCCATTAAAAGGTCAGTGTCTCTGGGTCTATAGACAATGGACTTTAAGGCTAGTTTCCACTCAGGAAAAATCTCCTTTGGATCGGAACGGACAGGAAAATTTCCTTTATCGGTAAGTTCTCAGGCGGCGTTCATACAAAGGAAACTTTCCTGTCCTGTCCGATCCAAAGGAGAATTTTCCTGAGTGGGAACTAAGTCAGCTTAACGAGCAAATTCATGAGGAATGCATAGAGTTTAACTGTTTAAGATTAGCTTGAGAAAACGTTAACCAAATTTTGTAATTATAGAAACTAAACCTAACCTTGAAATTTACTTGTTTCACAGCTATACACTAGTTCAGGTACAAGCTTCAGTGAGATGAATTTCAGAGAACCAGAAATTGGATTATATATGGCTTTTAACGTGTGGTATAGATTCCACAGTCGCTAAGTATATATGATACCAGACCGTTAGACAGATGATCATGCAAGAAATTCACGATATTCTACCAGTGAACTTAGTTCATTTTTTCCACACACACCCAGACAACATTGAACGGAAATTACTACAATACACTCATAAAATATGTTCTTTGTAAACAGTTCTAAGAACAGTGCATGTCCTGACCTCGTGACACGAAACCTGAGTACTTTCTAATATATTCCTAATATATCATGTTGTTTAAGTAATCTAAGCCAAGGCTTAACCAACATACAGACAGAGTAAATTGTTCGTGACTTTGTACAAATAATTTTTGATTAAATAAAGATGGCTCTCTTGGAAAGATCCCAAATTGGTGTGAAGGAATTTGGTAGCGCAACTTTCGTGCAAAACGACCCGAGAGCGAAGCTGATGTACTATTTGAGCTGCGTTTGCTCCGTAAGTGGACGAGTTAAAACACTTCCGTGTTTGCTTGACGGGCCGTTTTTCTTCTAGAAAAGATTTCGGATTAGTTTTCACAACTGTCCGCATCCTACTGATGAGTCAACCACTCAGTTCGGTCCATTTGTGGGAATAAAACTATCACTTTGTATCCACGGTATAGAGATGAGGTCATTTCTAAAATATTCAATAAAAACAAAGAAACAAACACTAGTATTCGGGCTTAATCCAGCAAACAAATCTTGCACCGTCGACTTATTTTATATCTTCGAATCTATCAAGATCGATGGCTCTACAAAATAGAAAAAGCCAATACGTTGTAAGCACTGATAGTTATAGCCAGAAGTGCGGAATTTTTAAAGGTCAGCCGGAATATGAGTTTCAACACTGCACGTTAATTGACAATCTCTAAGAATCTAAGAATCTATATTCTCGTATTCCTATATAGGAAACACTTCAAAATATTAACAAAGAACTAGCAAAACCCCCACAAAACTTGCTTTAATTTAGTTTTGATTTTCAAACTGTGTTTAGGTTTTAGATTTGCAACAAAATGTTCCATATCGGCTTACCCAACATGCCACCACCTACAATCATTTAACACCAGATGAGATGACGGAGTTGATGGCGCTTTGCATCCTATTTTCACCAGATGTCCTCAAAGATCAGGTCTTTTTTTATGACAACAGTAGCTTCGGTTCCCGCAACAGGTTCCTTGAGCTCTCTGCCGTTAAGAGCTCCATGCTGGTGGCTGGAGATGTGATAATCGGCGGGCAGCGGAGACGCGTAGCTAAGATAATGACTTGTACCAGAGAATGGTTACAATACTACTACGAACAACCAATGGCTATGATGCTCTCAAGACGAATGTGCGCTGCACCGGCATATAGACCAGCTATTCAAGCACCACCACCACAACCTACAATATACTACACCCCCCAAGCAGAAATAATTCCGGCTGTTGTGTTATTCTGTAAGATTATGATCAGGACTTTACCCAATTGATCAGGAAAAGATAGTGAAAACCACAGGAACAGGCAGTCTTCGTTTAAAATTTTTATTTTCAAATGTTCATACAACTACAGTTGGATATATTTCCCAAGCTTCTGTCAATTAAGACGTATGATTCATATAAATTATTAGTTAGAGCTCCACTAACACTATAAAGCATTGATATTAGCTGCATATTATATTAAGTTGTAAATTACTAGGAGCAAAATATATATATTGCAGGTTATTCTATAATACAGTAACAATGTAGAGTTTGATTATTAAATACTAGTTGCAAAGTGTCGACATTCTGCATAGTTATTTCACGTAAATCATGTAATGGTAAATAAAAAAGCACACACAAAAAACTATTTGTTTGGTACCTGAGTGGAAAAATACTTGACCTTTTTTCATTGGTAGTAGTCCTCATAGTAACCTCTATGCTCATCAGCAAAATATTACTGAAGTTATCGACCATTTGCTTTCCTGTGACATGCAGTAAATGCACTGATACCCAGCATAGTTTAAACTACCTGTGGACTATTTGAGTCTTTTCATAACAGTAAGGATTGTGAAGTTGCAAGGATCGCAAGTCTCCTTTTTTTACAGTCATATCCGCTTGTTAGTATTAGATTAAAATGTCACTGTGCATCTGAATAGTCAGTTGCCTCAGTTGTGAAGAAGTCCTCAAGTTGCCATTGCAGTGTCTCAAATGTTGGTCGTTCATCCGGAACTGCCTTCCAACATTCCAACATGATTTGATACAAAGCATTAGGGCAGTCTTTCATCTGCTCCATACGATATCCAGCTTCAACCTTTCCCAAAACCTCAGAATTTGTCATTCCAGCATATGGAATACGCCCTCGGGTTACCAGCTCAGTAAGTAGAATCCCAAACGACCACACATCAGATTTTATAGTAAACTTATGAAATAGTGCAGCTTCAGGTGCAGTCCATTTGATGGGGAACTTTGCACCCTCATGCGCGATATATTCATCATTATTGATAATACGGCTTAGACCAAAATCAGCAATTTTTACAATATTTTTCTCACCAACTAAAACATTTCTCGCAGCAAGATCACGATGAATATATTGACATTCTTCTAAATATGCCATGCCTTTGGCGACTTGGGCACCCATGTCAATCAAAATTGGCAGACTTATCCTCCGATTATGATCATTTTGAAGAAACTCCAACAAACTTCCATTGGTCATAAGTTCAGTGATAATGTAAATTGGATCACCCTTTGTACAAACAGCAAAAAGTTGAACAAGTTTTACATGTTTGAGTTTTTTCATGATTTGTGCTTCCTGTAAAAATGCATTAGCAGTTTCCTGAGTTGCTTTTGAACCAGACTTTAAGGTTTTTACAGCAACTGCTGTGGTTTCATTCCATAACCCCTGCCAAACCTCTCCAAACTGACCTTGTCCTAGCTTATTGAGAAGACGGATTTGGTCACGTGGGATTTCCCACTTGTCGTTTGTATCATGGGACAAGCCAATGGTGGTAGGAGTGTCAATATGAGGGCAAGGTTGATGAAGCTGTGCACACAGGCCACTTGCATTGATTTTGTAGAAATCTACCAGTTCCTTTAATGTAGTGAACACCTCATTTCTCGCGATGAAATAACCACCTTGATCAAGAGTACGAATTCGATAATGTTTGATGCTTTCACCATCACGTAGGGATAGGGAATAACCACCTTGTTGCGTTTCACTTTCCCTGATGAGGAATGAACCTTGCTCCCCGTGGTTGATCAACAACTTTTCAGCATCACTTCGCTTCATCGGTCCAAAAAACCATCTAAATATAAAAATATTGGAACCTTTATAAATTGATAACATAACACCTGACTTTAATAGCATTACATTTTATCTAACAAAACGAAACTTTTCTTGTTGATAAAACAGCACTGATAGCATTTATCATTTGACCTCTATAAGAACACTCTTGAATTTGAAATGTATGATACATAATAATGTATTGGCCTTCATATGAACATCCTCAATATTTGGTCATAACCTAAACACACCACAATTAAGTGATGGCTGACTGCCAAATTATAAAGGCATACAATGGCATCGAATAATATTTACGACATATATGTAAAAAATATTTCGTTTATTTCCTGATGATTTCAAGATATTTTATTATGCCATATTAATAATGTCTACCAACGATACTTTTTGCCTATCAATATCTTGCATAGATACGAACGAAATATTAGGACAACATCAAAGATCGCTTAGAAACTACCCAGTTGAAAGATTTCCGTATGCCTGATTATTTTTTCATAAATGCATATATAAATGCATATTTTATATTATTGTCATATTTTCATAACACATAAAATTCGATATCTTTTTCCAACCACAAGACAAAACCCAGCAAAACGTTCGCTCATATTTTGTAACTTCGAGTCATATTGATCTTATTGAGGTTCTGACTTGCAAAATAAAACATGCGATTTAAATACTTTAGATTCTTTCAGGAGATCGGATAAGAAATAAGTGTTGATCATCGCATTATATTCACGAAGAGAAAGACCACAATTACACCGGAACATTGAACTGAAATTATTATCTTAAACCAAGCCCATTCACTCAAATTCACTTGGTTATATGGCCATGGGAAGGGAAAATGAAAATCGAACATTACAAATGTAGCAAATTAGGAATTTCGAGTTTCGTACAAATGTAGCAAACTACGAGTTTCAGATCGAGACAAACACCGTGCAAGTGATCGCTGTACTTGATCACAACTTTATGACGAAATGCTTCATTCATATTACGAGTGTTTGTATATTGACGTACATTCCCAGTGGGCGAAACCAGTTTAAAATGCAATACTTGGTGTTAAAAAACAAACACATTTCAACTTACTCCTCTGTTTGTAATGACGTTACTGGAGCGATATAATTACTTGGTACGTATCCGATTCACCAGAAACCAATGATTTTGCTTGCCACCAGCCACCTTCTTTGTTATTGATAATTTCCATTTTTTCCCCCTTATTAAAGCTGAGATCTTCGGCCGTTCTTGCCTTGTAGTTGTACAAAGCAACGTACAACAGCCTTTCTTCGGCTGTTCTTCGACCAGGATTTGCTTCAACGTTATTCTCCTGACCATTTTCCCCATTCTCATTTTCACGTATGATTCTCAGGAATGGAAAACTTTTAGTCCACTTTATACGACGCCTTGGCGTTGAGACAACGCCGCCCATAATATAAAAGTTTTAATAATCTACTCTGCTCAGAAATGTATGAATGTTGGCATGTCGTGATCAAACTGATCATACATAGCCTAGAGGAAGCAACGACGTCGTAATAATTTCATGCTTGATCACAATCTTCTGTGAATCAACTTTAATTTCTGAATAATTTGACAATATTTTTCCGACAGATTATATTCAGTCTGAAACTAGTTTGCGGATGTCTGAAGTGAACAATTTAGGTGGGCGACCACTCGACCACCAGGGGACATACCGCGTGAAGAAGAGGGTCATCGATGGACAGATTAAGATCGAAGTAGTCAAAGTATCCGTTTTGAACCTCTCCATCAATCTTGGACCCCCATTCATATCTGATCGTTATGTTATACTATATAACATTTTGTCTTTGTCTTTGCCCCAAAATAGTCGTATTTTTCATACTGTGTCAATGTAGGCTCATAGTCAGGAATCTTAGAGTTACTAAATAGTAAATTGAACTGTCTGGATCACTCATATACATATCTATTTATCTTTACTCCCAACTGTACCTATTTGTAGATATCCACATCCAAATCTATCCATCTTCAGTCCTTTCTATTCATCTTTGACACATGATTGTCCCTCAAGTGTCTGTTCCAATATGGCGAGCAAAGAGCGAAGTTCTAGTCGAGCAATGCCTGCAAGACAAAGGATTGAATCTGTCAATTTGGAAGGTTTGGTATGTAAAAAAACACCACAAAGCATAAGTATAAATGTAGGGAAAGGCCGGAATGAATTATGCCTCACGCGTTTGGATATAAGTTGATGATACAAGGTTCTGATTTCCGTCATAATTCACACGTGTTTTAAATGCATTACGTGTTATATAGAGATGTTTACAACTTTACATGTTTTTTTTCATTTCAATGATCAAAGATGAATTCATTTGATAGAATGAGCCTGGTTGTGTAGATGATAACCATATTGAGGGAAATTTAATTTAAAAATGTTGTACAAAGTACAGAAAACAGAAAGCTTATCATTATATTCATTGGACGTTTGTAACCTGTAGGTTGTTCTTAAGATAATTCAACATTGTCAGGAAGAAGGGGCAGAAGGTGATGTTGTTCAAGGAGTGTTGTTGGGTTTGGTTGAAGGAAGTAAACTTGAAATTACAAACTGTTTTCCCTTCTCTCAAAACTCTGAAGAAAATGATGAAGAGGATAGTAAGTCAAAATGGAAATTTGATAAAACTTTTTCAGTTCTTCTGTACCACCATTTCCTTCTTAACCAGCCCCCTCCTACCCTTCCCTTGTTTCAAATTTACACCCCTTGCACTTTTTCACATTTACACCCCTTCCTTCCACTCTCCACCTTCATTCCATTTCACCCCATTCATTCCTCATACTTTTGTGAAGACACATCACACATTCACAGCACAATTTCATTACCTTCCCAGTCTATTATCAAATGGAAATGATGAGAAACTTAAGATCAGTAAATATTGACCATTTACATGTTGGTTGGTATCAATCCATTTACCTTGGAGCCTTTGTCAATAAAAACCTGCTTGACTCGCAATATGGTTACCAGAACTCTATCTCAGAATCTGTGGTACTAGTATATGGTGAGTTGTGGAGCTTTTGTGGTTTTACAAGAGAGAGCAGATGACATTCATCTTATACATTTTTGTTATTTGAATTTCAATCATATATATCAGATCCATTAAAGACTTCACAAGGTATATTGTCATTCCGAGCGCTTCGACTTTCCCAAAAAATGATGGATTTGTATTCAGAAAAAGAATTCACTCCTAGCAGGTAATAATTTTATTCACTGTTAATATAATTGTATATCTTGGACATGCACCAGTACCTACCAATAGTTTATGTTTATAGTTTAAACAAAGTTGGTATGAAACATGATGAAATGTTTGAAGAGATACCATTGGTGATAAAGAATTCAAACTTAGTAAACACGCTATTGTGTAAATTGGATGAAAACTCAACGGAACCAGAACAAAACGATTTCTTGTCTTTGGCGAGAGGGTTAGTTGACTATTGGCTTTTAATGCAGCCAAATGCACAATTATAACAAATTTGTATGATTTTGTTTGATTTAAACCAATGCAGGAACTTTATTGAAAAGAATGTTCAACTCTTAATGGAGACTGTGGATGAACTAGGCCAAGACACACAGAAATTCCATAACTATCAACGCAACTCAGCTAGGCAACAGCAGCAGAAAGATGCCTATCTTATGAAAAGGGTAAGGAGATATGTGATGATTTTGCTACGAATGAAAAATGATACTGGTATGACAGGATTTTAAGTGACATTTGCAATGGAAAATTCCGGCTAACAATTTGTTTCTTGTTCTGTTTAGAAAGCGGAAAACCAAGCGCGCAAAGAACGAGGAGAACGACCATTACCTGAGGAGGACCTGTCAAAATTATTCAAGCCACTGCAAGTTCCCTCTCGACTGGATAACTTGTTGTTGTCTGGACAGGCAGAAAATTATTGTAATGAAATCAATGGGTTTGCTTCAGAAAGTTTTGCTAAACTTTTCCTTTCTGAGGCACTCCAAGATGCAGCTCAATGATCTCCGAGAGAAATTTACTGAGAAAAAACATTGGATTGATTTATTTAAAACGTCTTTTCTGGAACAAGCAATTCTCCTTCAAAAACAGGTAAACTGCCACAGAAAGGGTCATTGGGTGTACAGGCAACTAATAAATAAATAAAAAAGATAACAACTATGGCATTTAGTATATTCATTTAAAAAATATTCAGATGTGGCGTTTGAAACGCTGCTGAATAAATCCGTTATATCCAGTGGTTATAACGCCGTTGAATAAATCCGTTATATCCAGTGGTTATAACGCCGTTGAATAAATCCGTTATATCCAGTGGTTATAACGCCGTTGAATAAATCCGTTATATCCAGTGGTTATAACGCGTTGAATAAATCCGTTATATCCAGTGGTTATAACGCCGTTGAATAAATCCGTTATATCCAGTGGTTATAACGCCGTTGAATAAATCCGTTATATCCAGTGGTTATAACCGTTGAATAAATCCGTTATATCCAGTGGTATAACACGTTGAATAAATCCGTTATATCCAGTGGTTATAACACTGTTGAATAAATCCGTTATATCCAGTGGTTATAACACTGTTGAATAAATCCGTTATATCCAGTGGTTATAACACTGTTGAATAAATCCGTTATATCCATGGTTATATCTGATGGTAATGTCACAGATAATGACGTCAATATCTCTTCCTGCTACGTCGTAATCCCATTCAATACTCAACCCAGTCCCTGCCTTCATATTTCTTCAATATTCTCAACCTTATCCCTGCGAACTAGTTGCTATATCAGTATGTACATGTATAATAAACATGTTTCTTTGCCAATCGAGTGAAGCCGAAGGTTTTAGTATTACTGTCCACTTGTTTTTTTTTCTACCAACATTCACGTTAGTTCCACATGGAATCGTGGGATTATCTTCGGATCTTCCTTCCGATTTTGTATTTTTTACTTTTGCGTTATCTAACCATTCAGTTCAGTGGTCGCTTTGAGTTGTAAACTTTATTTCCAGTCGCGTCTGTTGAACAGCGGGCATATTTCAGTAATAAAGCTTTCAATGACTGACCAGGCGATTCCAAATCTCTGAATGAAACGAAAACAAATGTTATTCAAAAAAAATGATCTGGTTTATTTTGAGACTCTACGGTATGAAATTTTGTGCATGTTGGCTATAGAAGACTTGGAAACTGATACTGTCAACAGATAGAAGTTTGGTTTACACTGAAACTTACGCTAAGTATGGCTGGATGTCATCTAACGTCCATTTTTCTCTGGTCTTGAACAGCTTATTAAATCTTTGACGAGAAACATTGAGAATCAGGACAGAAGCAATGCGGGAGGGTGGGGGAGAGAGGACTATTGTTAGCCATGGTTCTAGCATACTGAATGTCATAGTGACTGAGGGTACCGGAGATACACTAATCCTACCTCATGGCCGGATCCGAGGGAAGATTATCCTTTGGAAAATGCCATATGACAGCTGGTGATGACGCCATATCGCTTAGAGCAATACCCTATCACAGAGGTACGATATGAAGAGACGTATTTCATATTGAGGGCAAGATATTCCTAATACGGTTTACCACAAATCGTGACAATCTACAGACTACAAGCTAGCCGCAGAGACGCCAAATACTCGAATAAAAGACTTGCAGTCTAGACTCGACTTTTTGCGAACAGTGATTACGTGCACTTTTTACTCGACTTGAAATTAAAAACTCGAAATTAATACAACCAAATTTTAGTACTGTATTGGAGGAAAGAAACTCCTGGTCTAAATCACAATCTTTCAAGCTGGAAACAGTCGAAAGCGCCCTAAGTGAGTGTCTGATATGAATATACCATGAATGGCCAACTACCTGAAGATGAGTGTCGTCCACGTGCATTCCCTCAGGGACCGTCTGTTTCCAGGCTTCCATAAACTCATAATAGTTGAACTAGACATTTTAAACAGCTCGTTATATGTAAATCTGAGAAGTATTCTGAGAGAAAATTACTGTAAAACTGTAGTTTGTACCAACCCTTCCTGCTGGTCGTAAAAGAAACTCCGCATAAAATGTACAAACTTTGGCTTCTGATAGTTTATAGTAAGTTTCCTCGTTACCTGGTAAACGACAAAAGATGCTGTGTAAGCGTGATTGTATCTCGTTTCTGGTAAACGACAAAAGACCCTGTGTAAGCGTGATTGTATTCGAGGTGTTGGTATGTATGAGCGGATTCTTTGAAAAGTCAAACAATATTTTGATTATAGACAATCGTATCGTGTGCACGGGTGTCAGTTACCTTCTTCTGTTTCCATTGAGACTACCTCTCCATAGCACTTCAGGCAATGGGAAATTACAAATCTGTGAAAGTACGCATTGGACTAAAAGACTAAACATAGTTGTTGCTGCTTTGTTGTAAGTTATGATTACTGAGAATTTTGACTGGGTTGAATGAGCAGTGAACCTAGCCTCTGTTTCAATTACCTGGGTTCCAGTTCTTCCAAAACGTCGCATGTTTCTTTCATGGGTACACGATCATAACTCCAGGAGTTTTCATCCAGTAAATTAAGGATGGCGACCACGACTTTTTCACGATATTCTGTCTCCAATATCCGCCAGTAGCCTGTGTGTAAATAAACCACCCTCAATAAACATGTTTTCCTCTCTTTTATTACAGCAGGGTGAACAGAATTGGTAGGAAATCCAGGTGTTTGATAGGGAAAAGGTGAACACACGTCTCACAAACGACATAAATCAGAACACAGGTATATCAAATCTCAGAGAGTGAAGTGAAATTATGTATAATGAATTACTCAGAGTAAACAACGCTTGTTTTTTGTACGTGTCACTGACCATTTATTTCAAGTGCTTCCATCTCCCTTAATCCGTTTCTTAGCTCATTTTCACTGGCCTGGACTCTCTCGCGTAAATCCTCAAGCGTATACTAGAAAATCATCAAATTTGGTGAATGTCTATTATTTTTTTTGTTCAAAGTCAATATAATGAATAGATTTCCCCCATAAAAACTATTAATAATATACAATACAGTATGTCATTATTTGCAATCCCTAAAATTGTAGGTACCCACTCTGACAAATAATCCATCTTTCACTTGTTTTTCAAATGTCTCTCCCCTGTAGGATGTCTCTTCTAACAGTTTCTTCAATCCTTGTAGTTTTGCCTGACAGTGTCTTAATTCATAATACATTGATACACATCCACATATCTGAAAAACAGACAAAATATAATGATTTGTACATATCTTGTTGGTTATAGATGTTCAGCTATAGGAATCTATGCTGGAACATTTCACTGTAGTTATTTTAAAATTGATGTGATTATTTTAGTTTTACTCCAACCTCACTTTCTTTTAGGACTTCTGAGGAATCAAATTCTAGGAGTAAAAGAAACAGGTGCTAGATGTTGCTGGGATTATAGATATTAATACGGATGGATGGATATTATCATATTTTAATGAAATTGCATTTACCTTGCATTGTAGGTAAGAGTGTGTTTGAAGTCAGTAGCATTGTATTGGACATGTCAGCAAGCTTTAGATCAAAGGTGTCATTCTCCGTACACAACACAGCATCATCCTGTACATCACCACGTATAACAATCCTTGCAAATTAAAATAATTCAAAATTATGCAGAACCATGACGTTTAAAGCAATGGCTTATTGTGATAAGTTTTTACTCTTGACAATCTATCAGATTTTGTTTGTCAACACTTTGCAGGCACAGTAAGAGGCTATATGGCACCCTGACAAAAACCACATGGTATACCCCTACAATGAAATACCAATTATACCCATATTCCCAAAACCTTTTGTGGCTCTGACTTTGGAGAATATGTGAAGAATGATTTGCAAGACATCCACAGACTACCCACAAGTCAGTACATCTGCACCTACACTGGATCTCAAAATAACATTGATTACAATACAATACACTGCCTACCGTTCACCATCCTCAAAGCTATCCAATACTCCAGAGGGTAACTCTAATAGTTTATAATTTTCGCTCATAAGATTGTCTGAGAATTTTAGCACCTGAATGACACCACTTGTTTTCTTTAGTCCTGCAGCATTGGCTGCATCTGTTACTTGGTCTAAAGTTCTAGGTTTAAAAGAACACAGCGCTTTACTTGCACAGTTGTACTGTATTAGTGTACTTAATTATACTTGTTATAAAGCTATACCGCATGTACATATGCCAATGTCTGTACAACAGTAATGTACACCGGTAAATTTTGATTAGAAATTACTTCGTTCATAGGTGATAATGTGAAGGCCAACGTAAGTAAAAAGTTTCATTTAAAAATTCAAAAACCCCGCACCTTGTCGCAGCCATCTTGGATAAATTTTCAAAATATATAAATACATATAATAACATATTATCGCGCAAATTTGATAGTGACTGGCCTGATTGACCAATAGGAAACCGTTTATGCAAATGCACATCAGCCAATAAAAATACGTCATTTTCCCGCGTTTGGATCCAGAGTAGTCAGAGAGCAGCGGATGTCTGGGCCGAAACTGCGCATGCCTAACTGCGCACAGCAGACCCAAGATCAGAGGGACCAAATCAATGCTTCGAGGTACACGTGATACTGTATAAATTTGTATAAAAACGCTGATAAAAACTTGACATTACGTGATCCTTATGTGTTTGTGACTGTGTGGGCGACTTTATTGTAATGTAAACAGCATGGGTGCATCGTTATGATTGTAATATATATATTTGCATTTTTGCATTTATATATGTTGAACAACCCGGTTCATATAATGAAAAAAAATCCTTACTGAGGCATTGGGCGGAATTTGTGCTAATTACGGAATGAATTTGTGACCTACTAACCTATATGGGTGAATTTTGTTGAACATAACACACGATCTTAATTAACTCACGCTGGGTCATACTGTTTGTAAGTCATCGATCACCTGTTCACAAGGCATTGTCTTGCAGTTCACCAGACGCTAAGTATTCCAAGCGGAATTCAGCGCTAGATAGAGCGGAATTTGGAGCGAGGAGGTGAAGCGGAGCAGGGTGGGGCTCTTGGGGGGTGGTGATGGGTGACCTTGCCTCCAGAGATGTTTTAATTTAGCACGACTTATACCAGAAATCGGGTAACCATAATCAAGGGTGGTCAGGTTTGATCTAAACCCTGTCCAATTTTTAATGTTTTACTGAGAAGATCTTTTCTTTATTCAGGCGATATTCTCCGTCAGTGCGACAGTAATCACGGTTATTAGCTGGAGTCCAAAAATGGGGATGAAAAACCAAAACTTCATCTAATACAAATCACTTCGTTTTTCGCCCAAGTAACGACCATCGCGTGTCTTTCATAAATGCATCATTAAACTCCGACGTTTAATATTCAAAACGTACACCGCTTTTAACAACACATTTTCATCCTTTCGTAATTTGTCAGTAAAAAAAAGAGCATTTGATAACAGTTTTCAATAAACTCAGCAGCATCCCTGCTCCAACAGACGGCAGCCTCCGCAAAAAATGATCGATATCATTGTTTATTGAAATTTTGGTTGTTAATTACGGTGTACCTGAGCTCGGCAGAGCTTGGAGTAAGCCATGTTTTATGATTTCCACATGAAGTATGAATAGTTTTCATCAATATCATAATTCGTACTTTTTTACACAAATTTGTGTTTGTTCATTGCTGATAAAGTACCGTGGAGAGCGAAATCATGGAAGATGGGTTGTACAGGTGTATACACTTCTGGACCTACAAATCCGTGCGGGTTCTTATTTCAAAACTCAATCGGCACACCAGGGTTCGCGTGGGTTGAACAAGCCGGTACATTTTTGACAAATAAAAATGCACAGACACAGTGAGGTTGCTGGTATTCCCAAGTCATCTTGGTGAGGAGAACTGCAGCAATATGAGAGTAATTTCAAAGCTTTATGCTTTATGCCAAATCTCCGTTCTTCTTTCCATCGGAGTTCAGGCGAGGCCATCTAAAGGTATGATTTCTGTTTTTCAACAGTTGCATTCATTTTTTTGCAAACATATATCATATTATACCATAAATTAATGTGTTTAATTAAATGATTGTTAGATGCTTGTTTAACTGCGAAAAAGGGTAAAGGTTTTTTAGATGCACAGAAATCGCATGAATTGGAACGTTTAAAAAACATAGCTTGTTTGGTAAACTTGAATATATTTGACTAAAATACAGAATGTGCACGAATCGTCAGTTGTAAATGACAAATGGTCTTCACAAGCTGTTTTTGGATAAATAATTAATGACAAATCAATAGCTACGCAAGCAGTCATCTTTAATCTTTTCCAGATTCGAATTTCTTCAAAAGTCTTTTTAATCACGAGCTAAGCGAGCGTGATGCAAGTAAGTTTAAAGCCTCTACTCCTTATTGAAGACGGGAAACGGCAATGCTAAAAAAATGATTAGAGTATCGCCACATAAATGATTCTAATTTATTTTCAGATGATGAAAGCAAAGCATTTCAAGAATGGGTGACCAGGGAACACGGCAGCAACAACGAAGGTTATCTAAGGATTGTTAGACATTTTGAATAGACTTTTCAGAAAGATTTTTGTGCAAATCAGATTGAAAGAGACTCAAGAACATTAAATGAAAGAAACTCAGGTCGTTTGGAAGCAATATCACATTTTTCCATTTTTCGTTTAGATTCTGATCATGTCGTTAACGTTGATGATGGTGGAGCGTCATTGAGTGATAATCCACCTGGAAACATCGTCATTACAAATGATGATAAGAAGAATGGTAAAATCTTGCAACATGCATTTTACATAGGACATTCTCAGGACTTATAACAAAAGCCATACAATAACATACAGTGACATAAAGTGACGTAAAGTGACATAGAGTAACATACAGGGACATACAGGGGCATATGGCGGATTCAGGATTAGGTAGAACAGCGCATCTCTACTACGTACCGCTCTAGGTTAAGATATTTCAAATTTGTATTAGATGATTATGACTATGAGGGTAAAGTTGATGGTGATTATGAAGATGATGATCAAGGAGGTGATGATAATGACGATCAGGGTGAAGATGATGGTGATTATGAAGATGATCAAGGTGAAGATGGTGATTATGAAGATGAAAATCAGGGTGAAGCTGATGGTGATTATGAAGATGATGATCAAGGTGAAGATGGGAATTATGAAGATGATGATCAGGGCGAAGATGATGGTGATTATGAAAATGATGATCAAGGTGATGATGGTGATTATAAAGATGATGATCAGGGTGAAGCTGATGGTGATTATGAGGATGATGATCAGGGTGAAGATGATGGTGATTATGAAGATGATGATCAGGGTGAAGATGATGGTGATTATAAGGATGATGATCAGGGTATAGATGATGGTGATTATGAAGATGATGATCAAGGTGAAGATGATGGTGATTATGAAGTTTATTTCAAAGATGAGCATCTAATATCACATTTCCCGTCTTTTTCTTAGTTAACAAGGACGGTCCACATCCCTTCAATTTTGAGGATAGTGAGTATAATAGCCATGCTTTTTATTTGGATCAGAATGATAACTGCTTAAATTTTCACTGCTTCATAATTTCCCTAAATCATGACATGTTATGCTAATGTGTTATCCATTCTAAATGGAAAGTACTTTCTATGCGAGATTAGAGTCCAGTAATGTCCTGGGGGGCCGGGGGGGGGAGATAAAAAGCGCGACGTTTCCATCCAACAGATATTTTTTGTTTTCTAGATCCAGACATATCCGCGTCCGATATTATATATCAAGTCAATTCGAGTAAGCTTAGAAGTTATTTAATGTAATGGATGATGATCATTAGGTCTTCTCGCAGTAGAAATGAATTTGTCAATAATATTAGATAAAAATTTTACATTAACCATTTTAAATTACCCTTAGTTATTTTACATCAGCTCATCACTCACCCTATCCTACTTTATACTTCACATATCCTACAGATGCTGGTTTGATGCATAACACTTTCGAAGAAGACATACTTATCGATCCCTCTCGAGTGCAGGAAGTGGCCTCATGGGGGGCCGAAAATGACATCACTAAACGCATGCCGACCTCGGTAAATAATCGGGAGTACAGATGGCCGGGTGGACTGGTGCCCTATAAGATTGGTAAGATCGTGATTATCATTTGGCTTTTCAAAATCCTCTATTCTGATTGGTTGACAAGCAGTCAATGTCCGTATATTCCGTATCTGGACCAGTATCCCGGATGTCTTATGCCGCTCAGCCATATAATAAACAGATTATTCACCTCACTTGCTCGATCTTGTACTGTGAAATATCAGAACGAGGTATTTTACATGAACCTCGCTCATTCGTCACTCATTCCATGCTAAAAAACCTCGGTCTGATATTTCACAGTACAGACCGAACAAGCGAGGTCAATAATCAGTTATTATTTACATTCCTTTTGTAGATTCTACTTTCCTGAGGGATCATAAATCTAATACTCAACAGCTCGAGGCTGCTAAAGCTGAGTATGCCTCAAAAACATGCATTAAACTTGAAGAACTACCGCCGGGAAGACAGAGTTATCATGTCAATCTTATCAGCGATAGTGGGTAAGCTGCATCATGAATCAGTTAAAACTGATATTGCATTGAATGAAGTGTTCTGCGGTTGTTTTCATAGATATTTAGGCGGCCACAATTATGACTAATCCTAAATCCAGGCTTAAATTAGTCGAAATGTGGATATCATTAGCAATACTCCCGCCTAATCAGTATACGATAATACAATACTAATTACTAATGGATAAAATTTTGATTACCAGGTGCTATTCATACATTGGACGACTATCCGGCATAAGTGGCTTTAGCCAAAGTCAAGATATCTCCATTGGTATAGGTTGCAACTTCAAATCAACAATTGTTCACGAATTTCTCCATGCATTAGGATTTTGGCATGAACAGAGCAGACCAGATCGGGATGACTATGTTACAATTTTGTGGCAAAACATCAGGCGAGGTAAAACCAGTTATTGATTTATGCTTTTTATTTATTCTTTGAAGAATTTAAAAGCTGCATGCGAAGCCTCTTATCTCCAGTATATTTTCTGTAACATCTTTTTCTACATTTAAATGCATTGATGAATTTGATTCCTTTCCCGGGGTTCGGTATTTTGAGAAAACGTCGTAGTTGTTCACTCCTCAGTCCTCAGTCCTTATTACGTGATTTGAAAAGCAATATGAGTCGCTTTTTCTCGCGTTATTTGGGAAAGTAATAGAGAGGATTGTTTTTCACGATCCTGGCTTTGACTATGTATATTTTTCGGCTGAAATGATCATGATAGGCGCCGCGTGGATATTTCCGAAAATTTGACAGAATAAACACGCGTTTACTGTTGAGATCGCCGAGGTTTAGCAGACCAGACGAGGAGGAGGAGGACGACCGGGAGCCTGGGCCTAGTCAAATCAAAAGGTCTCTATTATCTCTAGTCTCTTAGGATAACTCATGACGTCAACACAGAAGTAGTAATCTCTCAACAAAGCAGCCGGCAGTGAGATTTTTTATCAGTACAACATATACTGTTATAATATAACGTTCATAGTACGCGCATGCTGATTGGTCAAGAAGCGTGTTTCTATAACTGTGTAGAAACACGGGGGTTTTGTTGACGAGCGAAGCGATGAAATCCATGAGAATTTGTAATTGAAATCGTTCTCTCAAACTCCCACGCGTGTTTCTATGACTGTATAGAAACACGGAAAATGTTTCCAATTTCTCAATTATCATACAGCCCTTCCCTCTTGTCAAAGATGCATGTGGCTATAAGCTAGCTCATATCAGTTAAATATGCCTGAGGTTAGCTACCGTCATCAATGATCCATAAGAAAAACAATATAGCGTCTTGCTCTAATATCAACTTTCACACAAACAGTTAAATAGCAAAGATAATGAAACTTTTATCAAAATTACTTAGGTGTAGAGAATAACTTTCAGAAACATGGTTCAGAAAAAACTACAAACCTTGGTGTGGAATATGATTATGAAAGCGTGATGCACTATGGGAAGACAGCATTCAGCGTAAACGGACGTAAGGAAAGATTAATCGTAACAAAAAAAATACTTATTTCAAATAATTAGAAAAAATATAGTTTATAAATATAGCAGGAGCCGGTTGTATAAAAAGGTAGTTAACTTTTAACTATAGTTAGCGGTGGCAGAATTGGCCAATCAGAATCATGTATTTTCTAGTTAACTACGATTTAGCTACTTAAAATGTAGTTAAGAGTTTTTTACAACCAGCCCCAGGAATCCAGATTCAAGTATTTGATCTTTTTAAGTCCAGTTTAAAAATTTAAAATGCAGCATAAATCCTTTTCAGAACCCACTATTATAAGGAAAAATGATCCTGAAGGTCAACTTGGCCAACTGGTTTACGGCGGATTGTCTGCTAAAGATGCCGAAGAAATTAACATTTTTTATGGCTGTAAAACTCCAGGTAAGTGCTACAAGCAAAATCATGGCATACATGCATTATCATGGCATACAGGCAATATGGCATGAAATAACAAAAAGAACTACAGGTAACAAACCCCCTCCTTCTCCCAAATTGGTCTGCTACTTGCTATATATACTTATAATGAATAAATCTAATAATTTATGTTTGTTCCATTATAGGAACAACAGCGCCACCTCCGACAACACCCTCAACCTCACCTCCGACAACACCCTCAACCACACCTCCGACAACACCCTCAACCTCACCTCCGACAACACCCTCAACCTCACCTCCACCAACTATCGAGATTGAATCAGGTACTTCGCTTTTTCTACAGCAGAAATGACGAATATCACGCAATAAACACTTGCCAGTAAGATCACAGTTGAGCTATACAGCTCATCGGTGGTAAAATGGCTGCCTTGGGACACTTTCCATTCGTCCATCTTTTATCTATGACCTTGCAATAGATCTTGCCGTTCCTTGAGCTGTAGGAATCAGTTTCACTAAAAAAGGAATGTAGAAGTCCTGTACTAACCTGAATAATACTATGCTGCCACCGCAACAAAAGCTAGTAAGAATACGAGATAATAGTCACAGTAAAATACAAATGTTGCGAATGAAGGTTTCGTATGCAAGACAAAGACCAAAAAATACCTGCAGTGGCGGATAATAAACTGAAAAAATCTTGCAGTCGTACTAGATAATCGTTAGATCCTGCATGATATTTACACATCAGACGACAAACTCAATCGCTATTTGCCAACCTTCACTTCTTTTTAGTTGATGGGCAAAATCATTTGTCTTTTTTCTTTGTCTACTCCAGCTACCGGATATAAATAATTTTCTGCCTTTTTTACCGGAACGGCCATTCGGGCCATTTTCAGTAAAGTACGTTCCTAAACATATGTGACAGAAAGAAGCGTGTGGGGCGGGAAGGGAGCCATTGGGGAGCCGGGGAGGCAAGGGGAGGCAAGGGGAGGCAGGGGGAGAACTGCACATCCAGAAAAATTTGAATCCGGAAAATATAGACGAATTGTACCGAAATTTAGAAAATGTTTTGCTGAAATTTAGGGACATTTGTACTTGTGAGTTTTAGAATGACCCCTCAATGATCAAGAAGAAATACATCGCTGAATGTCGCTCTCATATACTATAAGTTATGCGCTATATGCACGGTACAGATCAGTCATTATTTGTCTCGTTCTTTTTTAAGGTGTTCGTGTGTTCATCAAAAGTGTAGGTTGCTATGATCCAGGGGTGACAAATTGCGACACAACGGAAGCAGTAATCAAAGTTAACGATGCTGTAATGTCATGTCCGAATCCTAAAGGCGCCTGTTTAACAATTCTTGACGGAGTTACAGGTAGAACATTTAAACAAAGACGTCACATACACTTTCTCGCAAAATCTCTTTGACTAGAATAACTAAGTTTGTCAAATGTAATCTAACGCCTGTATTCAAAAAGCTCACTCACACTCACACTCATTGAGCGTGACATATAAATTTTGTTAATGCTGGTCAATGAGAAAGTTTTCTCTGAATAGATGGAAAGATATAAGGTTAATCACTGAAAATCAAGCTCCTATTCGGCTTGAAATACCGCCATTGAAACATTATGAGAAGATTAAGATCTCCCACTCAATGAGTTTGAGTGTGAGTGAGCTTTTAGAATACAGGCGTAAGGCCCGTTTTAGATGTCGAACTTTTCGTGTGCCAAAGCTAACGTGAATGAGCTGGGGCCGGTTGTATAAAACTCTTCTATGACAACCTTCTTGCCATCAATCATCAAAGGTAGCCGGACAACTCGTTATAAATCACATTGCTGAATACTTTAAAATAGAATGATTAAACTGCTACTTTCAGGGGAAATAGAAGAAACAATAAACGAGATGTCAACAAACTTGGTAGACTATCTACCCATGTTATCGAGCAAACCTAAGTAAGTTGCCGATTTTATTTTGCGTATGAAGAGAAGTGGCCCAGTAGTACACAACTATTTGAGAAAGTAAGGTGATTCTATAGCATCACGATTGTTGTTGTGTTCACAGGAAATTGATCCTCGGAACAGTAAAAGGAACGTGGTCCACGCCAAGAGATCGTCGCTCTTTACGCATTCTTCGCCGTTATTTGTACAGGCTTCGTGTTTTTGGACGACGAGTTTACTTCCGCAACGCATCATTTGCTTTTATTGGATGGTCTGGCCCGGGAAGAGTCAGCGTCACTAGAGGAGTAAGAAATCATCTTTATTATCGGTTTATCCGTTTTACCATGTAAACACATGCATGGGACCGGTTGTATCAAGCTTGTTTGGCTTAAAAGGCGGATAAGTCAAAATTAGATAACACTCTTACATCACTCTTGAATGAGTCAACTTGAATTTTTTGCCCTGAATATATAGTTGTAAACAGTATCTTTGTATTAAGGTTAAAAAATGCTTAGTTTGCCTCTTAAATAGAACGATAGACTTGCTTTCTATTTCAGTGAACTTAACCACCGTGTAAGTTAAACGGGCTTGATACAACCGCCCCCTGAACTGATTTCGAGTACGGTCCCAAATTAGACTGGCGAATTGAACGTGGCCAAAATCTCCCTGAAATCCTTTTATTAACAATATAATGTATTCTTATTTACTAGGTTTATACAAATGCCAGAAGAGGACCAAGTGTCATTTCGAGGAAAATTTATTTCCCATTGGCATGAAGGATTCTGAATGAATACTCCTATATATCGTAATTACTGCACAAGAAGCACATACGCACACATAAACTGAATTGGCAAGTGTGATCGTAGATAAATTACCAGCACATTGTGATGTAATCACCACAACAAGAGTAGTGTTCAGAACTAACATGCATGTATCATATATTTTATGCCTGCAACTATATGCACCTACATGCCTCAGCTGTAAACCATAGCGAAACTGATACCCTGGTTCACAAGTTGAATGTCCAGATCGTACCCTATAACGGGTTGTAGATCAGTAATCAGAGTTACATCATAAGTTCAGTTATTCCGTAATTAAATTAGTATTATCTGTACTTTCTGAGTCTGTTGTTTAACAAATATTGGGAAGAGCCTTGTGTACAGTAGATTAAGGAGGGCACAGAGTTATTTTTATTTTCCTATCTCAAGAAATGGTGGTTATATTATAGTTGGTGGTTAGCCTATGATTCTGTCCTGCCGTTGTCTGTAAAGTGCGTTATATCTACAATCCGGCCTCGTACCCACGTTCTGTACTGGAAATTAACATCGCATTCAGGCGCTATATACAGATCAACTAGAAAAAGACAACGCGCGGGGGTGCTTGGGGTGGTTTTGACTTCAATAAGTAGCTGAATGCAGATTCCAATGAGGCACTTGGGTCCTATACGTGGACTAGTATAATTAGGGCTAATTGCAAAGTAATACCTTAGTTTAATGGTTAAATAAAGTTGTGAAACGTCATAATGATTTGCAATCCAGTGTCATGTTGCAATCTCGGTCCATTCCTTTTATTTATTTCCGTGTTTCGTCGAGGGATGGGCACCAGGCACGGCCTGGGCAAGGGAAAGGGTGTGACTAGCCGGCCGGAAATAAATCCCTACACGTTGCTTCGCCCACCATTTTGAATTTAACTTTAGTTTCAAAACATTCAGTCGAATTGCATCAGATTTTTAAGGGGAAGGTACGACGATTGTTTGTACATTCACAGGTATGTGAATACTTGAAAACTATATTACAACGAATAGCGCGATTTCAAAACTGGAACAGCACACTAAACCGGTCTGAAATCGATAAAAATTTCATACTAACTTGTACTAAACACAACAATGTTATTATTCATTTGACACGTGCTAGTTTGCATGTTTTTAGAGTATTTGTAGGTATCTTTGTTATCTTAAAACTTGATACAAAATCTATCAGTGTATCGATCAGTTTTATTTGTATAAATTTGTTTAAAGTGTTCGTTATTAAAAATGAATGTATTTAATCTAAAAACAATCGTCAAAGACGATGACATGTCATGAACAAATATAAAACATATGTTGTCTGTACAGTACAGTGCTTTGGTGATTATTAATCAAATTATAATTGTATCTGTTTCTATGTTCTGTGCCGTACAGCAACAAGCATTTATGATTCCTAATAGCAATATTTAAGGCACTTGTGGTTGTCGAGATTCACATTTTTTTTATAAATTTTAGTATTTATTTGTATTTTCTCGGTAACTTAGGTATGCCAAGTGAACAAGGAAAGTCTTGTGCCTTTTTTCTAATGTTTTTCAATTTTGAGTTGACTCAGAGGATATAAAAGCAGGCTTTATGATGAAATGGCCCTCTACGAAGTAGAGGAAATGGGCCAGAGATTAGGTTATGATTAGGGTTAAAATTGGATTGGATCTTTGATTAAATTTATGATTAGGGGTAACTAATCCTAACTTAATCGCAGAGATTCAATTTTTGTATTTAGGATTTAGTGAACGCTGAATTATGACTAAATAAACTACTCGCGCGCGCGTCTTGCGTGTATTTTTCGTATCATTTTGTCCTTAGGGAGTTTGCGGCTTTTGAGAAACCTTTTTGTACATTTCTGCAACATTTCTGAATGTTTCGTGACATTTTAGCACGCAATTTTACTAGAATACTCTTGAGACGGTTTATGAATGAATTCTTGCAACATTTGCAACAGAATAGAGACATTTTGACGCTAAATACCACCTTTGCGACCTATTTTGCAACAGTTTAGAATTTTGAAATTTATAAAAACGAAATGCTATTTCTTTTTAAGTTGAATCGTTGTGCGAAAACTACGGCACTTTGCAAAATTGAGTCGATGGGCAGGTGCTAATATAAAAAACATCTGTTTATTATGTGAAATTTGATCTGTTTTATTAATTTTGGGCCTGAGTCTAATACGCGTGCTCAGATCATGAACGGAAATAACTTGCACTATATGCGATCAAAGTCCGTAACTAGCATCTTACATATAATTTCCCCTTCACGCGTTCTTCACATGTACTCTCTGCGCGCTGATTGGCCGAGCATTTAAATTCTCGATGTTGATTGGCCCGTCCCCGTACCCGCCCACAGAGTGCATGGACAGAAAGATGGCACAACGTGATCATAACAATGAATTCGTGCTATTTTTGACTACCTTGTCAAAGTTGTATATTTTCATGCTAAACTCCCTTCGAGAATGGATGCTCTGCCTCTCTCTCCGCCTTCGACACCGACTTCTTCTAACCGAGACAGCGAAGTAAGTAGACAGGATACTGAATTTTATCGCTCTCGTGTTCGACGGCTTTCCTGACGAAAAACTTCGCTTAAATTGCAAAAATCTGCGCTTGCATATCGAATTCTAAAATGCCTATTGCGTTTTGTGTACTACCGACGATTTACTATATTTTCTTCAAACAGAATGAAGCTGTGACCGAGTCTGAAGCAAGAAAAGTTCAAGTGAAAACTGAGAGGGATATTACGGCTGTTCAATCTTTACTAGCGATGAGTCAGTGGTCGCCTCCGAGTCCCGACCATTCTATATCTCCCACAATAAACGACCCTCTATTCTCCGTTCTGGAACCAATTCAACCTATAAACAACACTCAACTCAACCACGACCAGGTATTCTAATTTTGCTCATTTTTTTTTAACAAAGTTCTCAACAAATGAACTCAATAAACGCCTCCGTTTACTCAAATATAATCCAACCTCGGTCAGCCCGAAGTTCCCTTTACATAATACTCAAAATCTTCGGGCGCTTGCCGAGTGGTCGATTTTAAAAGCTAAAATATGCAAATCCCTAAAAAAAGTTTACCCTCTTTTTCTTTTTTTATTTCAATAGTAAAGCAAACCTTGACTTTATCTTTTTAGGTCGAAAATTCGTCGGTTCTTCCAAGTCAAAATACTCTGCCAAATCCTGTTGGTGTTTTCGGGCTGCCGCCACAAAGTTTGGTCGATTTTAGCAAGCTTTTATCGGGGAATCGTCTTAATTTACCTAATACTGGAAACCAAGGGCCAATCATGATTATTTGTCCTATTGCTGTCCCGACAAGTAACGCAAATATAAATGTAACATCCGCGGCAACAACGAGCGCTGGTGAAAGAAATATTGCTCCATCCGTCGTCCCAAACGCCGCCCAAAAAACCACTCCTGAAAACAACGATAGCAGAAAACGTAACTACGTCTGTACCTATGAAAACTGCGACAAAACGTATTTCAAAAGTTCCCATCTCAAAGCGCATTTACGAACCCACACAGGTATATAATTAAAATGATAGAATAATACTGTGTCTGAAATTGACAATATTCGAAAACCGATTTTTTGCTCTTTTCGAACATTGTCCGTTTCTGAAATTGACATATCTCTATTTAGCCATGAAAATACCGAACGGTAAAAGTATTTCGTAGAAAATTGCAGCATTCCCCGGCGCGTTTCAATAATTACAGGGCGTTAAATTTGCATGCTTTGTCCATGTATTAATAACCTTCGTTAGTCTCTATTTATGGCAATTATGCTCATGAATTGCAGTCAATACTTCAGGTTTGAACGAAAAGAACGTGTAGCATACTTTTTGAAGGTTTCGCGGCCGTTTTTTATGCATTTTCCGCCTACTTTTTACCTCTGTTTTACGCCTAATGCACGCCCCTAATCTTGCCTTTCACGTGCCCATGTAGTGTTCAGTGTTTTTGTCGTCACGCACCTTGACCTTAGCGATTGAACCTTGTACCCTCTCAAGAGTCACATGTTTATTAATAACTTCTAAATAAATCTGCTTTCAACATCTACGTAAAAGAATTACGTACGTAAAGTCTTTCGTTTGCGTGTTTGAGTATTATTATTGTAATAGCATTGGTCGACCTTCTTAAATTGCATTACACTTTCATGAAAAAATCTTAAATTAATGCCTAATGAATGCTTATATATTAAATACTTATAATACTTATGGATTAAATGTCTCATCGGATGTGTCAGTTTCACCATTCAAATTAACAATAAACATATTTGATTGCATAATCAGGTTCTTGAGTTTCATTTGAGCTGAAGGCCCCAATGTCATTCTTAGTACTGAAATAGGATGATTTTCACCATCCTGTGTTGTTATTGACTAATTTAGTCACAATAATAATTATTTTGATGCTTGTTTTAGGTGAGAAACCATTTGTTTGCACTTGGGAGTCGTGTGATCGAAAGTTTGCAAGGTCAGATGAGCTTACTCGTCACAGAAGAACGCACACAGGTGAAAAGAAATTTGAATGTCCGCTGTGTCGACGGCGCTTCATGAGGTCAGATCATCTCACAAAACATGCAAGACGTCATTTAGCGGCAAAGAAACTCCCAGGTTGGCAAGTTGAAATAAATAAACTTAATCAAGTTGCTGCAGCTTCATTGTTGCCTGGCAACCTTCCCCGAACAGACGATGGCATGTTACAGCCAATCTTACCACCAACATGTCAGCCAGTATATTCATTGACGTCACCAAATTCATCTTTGGACGCAGTGATGGCAAGTTCTTCTGAATTCGGAGGACAATCGTCCACCTCTGTGACATCAAGTACAGTTTCAGCATCCACGTAGAATGACAGTTGTGGGTGTTGAAAAGGAGTGTCTTTTCTAAGCAGTTTTGTCCGGTCAAACAGAACTTTGACATTCAAGGTTGCGATGGAATAAACATATCAAGTACAGCATTTAGAAACTACTAATGTGGTTTGCTGAGAGAACATAAATATAGTTCATAATGCTGTGGTTTTAAAATCCTTTGGAGCTTCGAGTTGTTATACAAAGGTTATATAATTTAACAGTGTAAATTCATCTATTTTAAGCATTATATAGCTCCAAGCCTGTGTATTTAGATAGATTTTGATAGTCTAGACTTGCTATTGTAGTATAGGATATCTTTTTGTGATAAATACTCATATTTATTGAATATATTGGCATGACAATACATGTTGGAGAAAAAATGTGTAGAAATGCAAAACATAGGACTTTGTCCTTCATCCTTTAGTTGTCTTTTTCTTGTTGTCCACGTGTCTTTCTGATACCCTTCAGATGCTTTTTTGTCACCCTTTAGTTGGCCTTCTGATACCCTTCAGATGCCCTTTTGTCACCCTTTATTTGTCCTGTCCTTTATATAGCTAAGTAGGCCCGGTCCCAGACTTCTACGGGTTGGAATTCAATATGGCGGCCCAAGTGGTGAAAACCAAGTGTTCTGCAATATTGCTTTTGGTTTGATGTGAAACTGTTTTGTTTAGGTTTTTGTTTTTTGGAAAATGCAGGTTTCCCAACCTAACGATGTCAAGATCTATAATCTCTCTGCTGGAAAAAGTCTACCAGAGGTAAGATGTCGTTTTTTACTGCCAGGCAGGCAACACATTTCCACAGTTTAAAACTTTTTTAACCTCAGTTTAAACCTTTATGTGCGCGGAATGCTTTATGCTTGAAAGAAAAAGCTGGCCCACCATCTGCTTCTCCTCAAGTGCAGGGTATTCGGTATTCTATAGTTGTGCCCTTTTTTCTCTCTGTAGTGGCTGTCTGAAAGACGGAGAAGGCTTCTCCAAAAGGAAGATGTAGGTCAGTTGCAAATGGCTGTAATTATATATAATTTTATACAGCCATTATTTATATTATTATTTAGACATATTATTTACAATTAATGATTTCTTATTTTCTTCTATTTAGATATACGGAGACGAATTGAACTCATTCAGGATTTTGAAATGCCCACAGCTTCAACCAATATAGAAATATCACAAGATGGAAATTATATTCTTGCATCTGGTAACTACTACAACCACACATGTTCAAACCTATTTACACATATACAATATTGTATTGTGAGCTAGTATGTCATAAGTACGGCCTTTATTGGTGCAAAGATTGGTTTAAAAGACCAAAGGTTTTGCAATGAGTTTGTGGTGTATACAAACTGATCTTGACATGCAAAATTGCAAGGATGTAATTCTTATCCTGTCAGCTTATGTAATCTTCTAATTTCTTTAAGGCTGCTATAAACCACGTGTTAGGTGCTATGATTTATCTCAAATGTCCATGAAGTTTGAGCGTTGTTTGGACTCTGATAGTATGTATAACAAATGGTTTAAAAATTCTACATCTAACATCTATTTGTTGCATACATAATTGAGCAAAATATTTTCTTATAGTTGTTAGATTTCAAGTCTTGTCAGATGACTACTCCAAGGTAAAAATCAAAATGATTTTTGATCCATGAGCTTGTGGTAAATGTGCCTCAAATTTTTAATATTTTATTCTCCATTAGATTGCATTTCTGAATTGTGACAGATATGTTGAGTTTCATGCACAGGTATGTGGTTTCAGTTATAACAGTTTGGTTACATTTATAACCTGATCATTTGACATATCATTTGATATATCTAATAAATATAATTTGTATTAGTATGGACGTTACTACAGAACAAGAATTCCAAAGTTTGGCAGGGATCTTGTGTACCATTATCCTTCATGTGATTTATATTTAGTTGGAGAAAGGTACGAATCCAATGATATAGTTGAGTTAATAACAAAATTGTATCTGTGAGTATATAATTTATATCTATTGATAAAATCTGGAATTTTCAGTTCAGAAGTCTATCGACTAAATTTGGAACAAGGAAGATTCTTAAATTCATTGCAAACAGAATCAGAGTAAGTTACATACAGCTGTTTTGTGGATTAATAGTGTTTTCATATTTTATTCAAAAGTTAGAAAAATGCAATGTGAAACTTCTGTATAGATCCATCAACTGTTGTGACATTAACCCTGCCCATCAACTGCTTGCAGTCGGTACTGCTCAAGTAAGTTTAAACAAATAAAAAAGCACCATCAGAGAACCAGCAGTAGTTAATTCAATTTTTTAGTGTTTTTTTTAGTCAATCTGTTGTTGTTAGGGTTTTCCTATTGTTCAATATGTACAGGTATTATTACGAATTCTGATTGCATAAGCCTTTTGTTTCCTTCCAAGGGCCATGTGGAATGTTGGGACCCACGTTCAAGGACTCGGGTCGGTAAAGTTGATGTCGCCACAAATAACTTAGGATTAGAAAGGTGTGTTTATTCTCCCATGTCATTCTGCATCTCTCTCTCAAGAGGATAAATGCCAAACCAACCTCTCTATTAAACACCTTCTGCAAAAATTATTTGAATTGTTTCTAGTGGTTCAACTCGGATACCAGAAGTAACAAGTATGAAATACTGTAATGGTCTTCTTCTTGGCGTGGGTACCAGCACTGGACATGTAGGTTTAAATCAGATACTATTTGTTATCTACTAAGCTTTAAGCTTTGGGCTATTCAAGACCTTGCTCAATGAAATGCTCTACCCACTTGCTCACCCTGACCAAATCTTTCCAAATTCTATCATTAAAAATAACTCATCATATGTTCATGTACAAATCATTCTTTTGGCTGCTATTAAATTCCAGAGTTCATCCATTTCCAGGTATTATTGTATGACATACGTTCTGATAAACCTGTTCTGGTAAAGGACCATCAATATGGTCTGCCAATCAACAGTTTGGCATTTCAAAATGATGTGAATATGGTCCTTTCAACTGACTCTAAAATTCTTAAAATTTGGCACAGAGACTCAGTAAGTTGTGATGTTAGAAGAATCAAAATAAGCTACATGACATACATGTGTCTTTTTTAGAACGTTAGGAGAATCGGCGTACTAAGAGAGCGCTTATTTTTTTAGGGGAAACCATTCACAGCTATTGAACCTGGCACTAACATAAATAATTTGTGTTCATACCCAAACTCAGGTGGGTTTGCTTTTTGAATGGAATGTGCTGAGAGATCTTGCTGAAAGATCTGAAGTAAAACTATCAGCAAAGATAGTCATTCTAATCTATTGACTCCAAATCTAAATACAGGTTTGATATTTATGGCAACGGAAGCTCCAAAAATGCTCGTCTATTATGTTCCGGTATGTGATCAGTTCATAATGTAGTTTATTGTATCATTTGTTTGTTCCTCGACCACTTGCATCGTTCATGTAATGGTTTTTGTTCCAGTCTCTGGGCCCAGCCCCAAGATGGTGCTCATTTCTTGACAGTTTAACTGAAGAGTTAGAGGAAGATTCTCAGCCTGCGGGTATCGTATTGAATATGGATTTATTAATATAGTTAATCCTAAAAATAATCCTAACTCACCCCAGTTTTAACTTTATTTCTAACCTTTTAATCTAATCCGCTGACGTTAAATAAATCGATATCTATACGATTCTTCTTTTTCCTGCGCTTGCAATAACCAAAGCCTCATAATATGGTCTATATGCTGGTAGACTAACGTATACGTTTCTTCAATTAAACGTTTTAGTGTATGACGATTACAAATTTGTAACGAAGCAAGACTTGACAAGTCTAGGATTGTCACATTTAGTTGGTACAAATCTTCTTCGAGCTTATATGCATGGCTTCTTCATTGATATACGATTGTACCATAAGGTAACCTAGTTTCATATTATTCATTTGCTCGCATTTTTTGTCAGTTTTGAAAGAATATTTTCCTTTATTGAGGCACCCGTGAATGTTTATTATGTGCGTAAACTTTCAGGCCAAGGCCATTGCAGAGCCGTTCGCTTACGAGGACTACCGCAAGAATTTGATAAAGAAGAAAATCGACGAGGAACGAGAAAACAGGGTTGTTGCTAAGGTAGTGTTGTATGTCAAGTAAAACGTGTCAAAACGAGGACCATCTACGTACTGTATTGCAATATTTTTCTTGTTCATCTATTTAGAAGTTGCCAAAAGTCAATCGTCAACTCGCAGAGAAGCTATTGGACGAAGTGTCAGAGAAAAAAATCGTTGGAAAAGTAAGGCGAGATATATCAGATAGTGGCACCTTCACTATTGTTTCTCTAGCTACTTTATGTAACACGAGTTAATCATCTCTGAGTTTGAACGACTTTTTTTCTGCCTCGTGAAATAGGTTGACGTCAGCAATCCTCTTGGCGATGAACGTTTTGCCGCCATATTTACCAACCCAGATTTCGAAGTGGATGAGGACAGTGAGGTACGTCATGTCAGTGAATTTTTTCGCGTTTTTTTCAACTCATCACGTTGACCTCTGTATCAACTGGATTCATTTCAGCAATACCAACTACTTCATCCTATAATTTCAAAACGAGATAAAGAAAGGAAAGAGAAGAAGAACGAACTGGACAAAAGGTTGGAAGATTTCAACGAGATTTCGGTAAATATTACAAGATTTGTACATTTAAATTTTTGAAAAACTTTGTTTGCCTTTCGTAAGTACGTGTACTTGAATACTTCGTTTTAGGATGGTGAAGTTGAAGGTGTTGCAAGCGACGTGGATGAGTCTAGTTCTGATGATGATTATGAATGGAGACTGGAGTACAAGAAACAGCAGAGAGATAAACAGGGCTCCAACAGGAAGCCTAAGTTTTATGAACTGAAATCTGGCGAGGAATTCACATCCGTGAAACAACCAGAGGATGACAAGCGAAAGAAAAAGTTAGTATCGTGCTGCTACGATGATTAAACTGCATCACAAGTGTCACATCTTATTTTTATCTTTCAGTGTTTCCCTAGGAGATCGATTGAATGAGGGATTGGACACGAGCATTATAAAATCCAGCGGTTCCTCGTTTGGTGGCAAAGAAATCGTATTCAAAATTGGCAAGGTAGAGACTTTGAATTGTGATGTTTTGTCTTGTTTTCAGTACTTTTAACGATGCGAATAATTCGCTCTTGCGATTCTATCCTTTTGATAGATGTGAACGAGTAGATAAATTACGGATGTTCAAATGAGAGCACTTGTACCGTGGACCTTTCATAACTACTCGCTCGTTCACATCTATCTTCAATGTCTATCATTAATCAGATTTTTCAGTCTGTTTCTTGATTAAAACATTCTTTCCATCAGAACCAACAAGAGATTGCGGAGGAAAACGTCGCAAAGGCTCACAGGAACGAGAGGCAAAAACTTCGTCGCTCAGCCAAATCTATTTTGCCGAAAGAGAAACGTGCTGTCTACTGGAGAGGAAAGAGAGTGAGGTGATCACGTGCTGTGTGACGTCATACAACGCCAGAGAACATTACGTCATGACATAACGTCATTGCATGTATGAAGAAGTACGAGGAACATTACCAAGCCGACTTTGTTCGAAGTGAAGGAACACTTTGTAGCCGAAAAATATATTATTTTTAATAGTTTGGACTGGTTTGAAGTAACGTTCTTATTGCAAGGACTAAAAATGAAACGTTTTAAATTTAAAGAAATGTTTTACATTGTAAATTTCTTCTCATTTTTACTGTCGGAGTAGCTTATATTAGCACAGATGGAAAGCCTGTGTACTAATTTATTTGTACAGCCGAAGAATATAATGAAAGAATGAAACATATTGTTTTAATGTGTGTGTTTTTTCTGATCAAAATGTCCGTTTGAGGCAGTGCGAGTGTGTACATGATTACATGGGAATGGGTATATGTGTTAGAACTGTCCAACATTTAAGCCCCCTCTACACGACGCAAACGAGCCCTAGTTAACTCAAGCCTGGGTTAGTTTTCAGTTTAGGTTTAAGCACACTTTACCCAGGTTAGTTTAAGCCCTGCTTTAAAGGTGCATTCGTTCTTGTTCGAACCCGGGTTAGATAGAACGATAAGGCAATCAAATCGACGGTCGACCCTGGTTTGAGTTTGCGTAGTGTAAACGAAGCTTGGTTTTGGTGAGGTGAATTACGTGTACGTGGCCAAAGTCAGTGTAGCGTTAAACGCTGCGTAATGCATGTGAGTAAAAAACTTATATCATTCATATGCAAATTTACCTTAATACAACGGCTGTAATTTGACAGACTGATTTGCATAGAGTTAATGAATCCTAAAACATAAATCGGGGGTTAAAATTCATTCTGATCGTGCGAGGAATAATAAAACTAGTTAGCAAGCGAAACTAGGTTCGAAGTTACCCAAACGAAAACGATTTTTTCGTATATGAAATAGTGGCCTTATCTGCACGACCTTGTTGACAGCTTAACAGAAACGAATCTCGAATTCCTTCTTTTGAAATCTTTTCAAAATATGCAAATCACTCAAATGCTTTTCCTGTTGAAAACAATAGCATGCATTCTTCGACTTCACCAACCAATCAGAACCCAGGGAATTTGATGACGTCTGTTGAAGGAAATTTGGAGCATCGAGATGGGTGTGCTTTCACGCCAAACCAAACGTCATTCTTAAACATCTTCTTGTTGCGGTAAGACGCTTTGCCCAACGTTTTTTGAAAAAATCTAAAGTCTGAAAAAAGTCTACGTGCGAACGTTTCATGGTCAACTAACAAGTCGTCTATCTTGTTAGCGCCGTTGATGACTACGCCTTTACAGGTAATTATTTAAAGCAACCAATTTCTAAATGTACCAATGCGCTTTGTTGAATTTCAAACGGCAAACAATAGCCACCATATGGACGGATTTTGTCCGCTTTTTCGGCAGCTAAATCTTCTAAATATTGAACGAGTTTTGCCACCCTAAGCTTCCTGTAACTCATGTTTGTATTTCGTATCATTTTAGATCAAAATCCTGGAAAAAAAGCGAAAAATTTTGAGGGAATGTGACCACGTGTAAGGTGAGTTTATGCAAATGATTTTACCATGTAGCTCTCTGTGAACAAACAACAGCTTTGCTGGTTACCAGCACATCACCACATAGACAGATTTTCTCACTGTTTTGCCACTGTAAGCTCCCTGTAATTAGTGTTTGTCTAGAAATCTCGTATTGCATGGTCTAACGCTGGCCTTTCATGATGATGTTTAATATATTTAAAATCAGTTGGCTTCCAAATTTCTTCACTCATCGAAGTCTCATTTGTTAATTTTAGAAAGAAACGTTCGCTATCTTCAAAAGAAAGAAAAGGAAGGAAAAAAGAAAGAAAGAAAGGTGACTAAAGGCAATCCCTAAGTGCGCGCAAATGCGGAAAACGTTTCTGATTAAAAAATTGCATGAGCCATTTTGAAGGGCAAAGAAATAGACGATAGCATGTTGGGACTTCATTGGGGTGAGGGCATGGAGATTATTTTATTTGTGTGCATTGTTGGCCTTTTGTGCAAATTCTAAATGTTTTTAAGGTTTCAGTTGTGCTCTTGAAGTAGGAATTTTTGTGAATATTCGAGTGACTTCACAGTTTAGTCGCCTGCACCGGAGTATGCTTTGAATGTCCGACTGTGATGTTGATTTTCCCCGGGTGTCAGTTGTGTTCATGTGGGGGGAGGCGCCGCCCTTCGTGTGTGCATCTTTCGGGAGGCCTGCGGGCCCGATTGCCATTTGGGGAGAGTCGGCAGCTCAGCCGAGCGTCCGGAGCGTGTTTTGGTGCAAGCAACTGAACTGTGAAGTCACTGGAGTGTTTACGAAGGTTCGTACTTCAGGAGCACATCTGGAACCTCGAAAGTATTTGTTATTTGAGCAGAAGGTCTTCAGTGTACACCGATGAAATGATTTTCATAAACTTGCCAAATTGAAGTCTTGCTTGTTTGAGTCTTTGGAGATGTCCTTTTGATTGGCATCGTTCCCAGACCTTTGCTATATGCTCTGGTCATGGTCACGTTTTAGACTCGCTGTAGGACCAAGCTATATGCATATGGTCAAATTTCAAACTTGTTTTCAGGTCTTTCGTAATAATTACAGTCGTGTTATGGACTTGTTTTCAGACCTTGCTATATGCTCACGGTCGTGTTGTACACTTGCTTCCAGACCTTGCTATATGCTCACGGTCGTGTTATACACTTGCTTCCAGACCTTGCTATATGCTCACGGTCATATCGTGCAGTTTATTTTCACACTTTGCTATATGCTAAGGGTTGGATCTCACTCAAAACGCGAGTCGTTTCTAACGGGAACATTTTCACTTCTTGTTTGGCATTTTGATACGAACATGCATGAAATGTGATGCTAGACTATCGCGTAATATTCTGTCTGCTTTCCTTGAGTTTCAATTTTCAAACATACAGTATAAGCTTTCCAACCAGTTGGATTTAACTGGTCGCTTCTAACAAAGGAAATACGGATGAAAGGGGCCCCTCATTCGTATTTCTGTGTTGAAGCTATAGGCAAAACCTTCCGCTCTCGTGAGCGCCTAAACTTAGGGGCATGAAAAATGATCTTTGCAAGGAGTTTACAGTATATAATGCTTTAGTCTGCATCGGTTTAAAATGAAAAAAATCGCAAGTATACATGATAAAGCTTGCATAAAAAATGTTTAAAATCTTGAGCAACGATTGTAGAATTTGGAGTTGTTCCCAGACTATATGTGGGAATGTCTGTGTCTCTTCAACAAACATGAAAGTTGAAAAGAATTAAATCTTGAGTATACGATATTTCGATTAACATTTTCAACAAAAATGTAGGCTAAATTATGCATTTGCGTGCGAATTGTGATTGCCTTTAAATCCAATCTTAACATATCACGTACCAAGTCATGATGAAAGAGAAAAACAGGTCCAGCAAAAAACCGCACCGAGCCGCGACTGGATCGCCTTCCTACGCCAGAGTGGCTGTTGATAGACATTATCATATTCTGTTTGAAAAGAAATGAACTAAAGATCCAAAACTGATATCTGGTATACACGAAATATGGTCCTGAGAACGAACCGAAGCTTGAAACACGAACTGAACTTTCAAAAACGAGCTGAGGGGTTCCTCTGAAAACGACAGAACGGTAGCTGGTTCATAAGAACAAACTGTACATGATTTGTCCACGCTTCGAGTGTTCATTGGATTGTAAAGACGAAACTGATGTTGATGACTGATGTGTTGACGACGACCGACGAAGATCTCGTGGCGACGACCGATAAACGAGCACCGATGTGACGACTACACCGATGACGACGACCACCTCCGTACGACGACGCCAAAGACGCCTGCGACGACAGATAAAGATGATGTCTGCTTTCAGGTTCATATTATGTTGCATACTATAGCTACTGTAGTTCAATCTCGAATCCAGAAATTCCAGTTAAGTTTGCATTGTGCATGCTATCAAATAGGCTTTTATTGAGTCTGGGTTCGAGATCTCCTGGTGGTTTTAGTCAAATGTATTTTACGCACTTGAATGACCGATCCTCACTCTTTGGCATTGCATGATAAATTTTGAACTGTCCGTTTGATTACTATTCGGAAACTGAACGCGGCTTTTCAGTTATAACAAGTACAGTTGAATTGTACAGTTGTTCGTTTGTAAAATATCCACTCGTGCGTAGATGCAATTGATGGCGCATTGCTAAGGGATAGTCAAATGGCTATCAGGAAATTTCTTTGTGCATGATATTTCAAAATAAAATCTCTCAAGTGAAGTGAATGAATAATAACGACCATTCACACTAAAAGTTGAGGACTAATCGTTAGGTTGCATGGTTCCTCGGTTGCATGCACGAGGTTTGAATTAGTTGCATGTTATACCTCAACTAAGTTTGGCATAATTGATTAAAAAACATAAGCTGCATGTATTTCAGTATATGACCATCGTAATGATGGCAATTTTCAAAAATTTAAAAAAATAAAAATGTGCAAAACTACAAAATTTGATGATGCAACTTTGAATTTCGTTCGCGCAAAAAGAGTTGGCAAATTCTGATTCCAATTTGGCAATCAGCGACGACTCTTTAAAAGCAGCGCGCGCAGCGCAGTCTTTTCAAACCACCAGGAACGCCTGAGGAAGACCAAGCACAGCTGCAATCGTTTGAAAACTGGTTTGCAAAAATCCAGGTTGCATGGTTGTTCTTGATTTTCAGTCAGACGAGCGGTATCGTAGTGCACGCGTTCGGTTAACGTTTATGCTCCGAGATATTTTTCGCTTGAAATTTAAAAAGTGAAAACTAGCTTATGGCGTACACGTTATAAGCGCCGTTAGCAGCGTTTTTCTATTAGAAAAACTGTTGTGTTGGCGCTAAGTACCATGTTGTAATGATCTCTCGCGCTGAGGCACCTGTTCTGTAGTGTTCTTTAATAATATGGAACGGAGTGTTTTCAGCTGCACGCTGCGCACTTTCGGATGAAGATTTTTGTCTTTAAATCCTCGCCGGAGTAAGTGGAGTTCGCACGGTCTGACTTAGGAACTACTGACGAGACGATTAAAACAATTGACGCAATTCGTAATCTGTTTCGGCCGACAACGACATTCGTGCATGATCCGGATTCATTCAGACCGTTAAAATGCAGCGCTCGCGGCGAAAAATGAAATGAAATAAAAAAATGAAAATCACAATGTGTCGATACATGGTACTTGAATACTTTAACGAAAAAAAATTTCAACCGGAGTATACGAGGCTTTGTGTTAACGTTGAGATGAAAGTTCGTTAAAGTATGCGCGACGCGCTATCATGCAAAAAGAACGACATTTTTAGATTTAAAATGTTGGTTCTGGGAAGGTTGGATGGGAGTTTGACTTTACTTTGAACAATTGTATAGGCGCATGACAACCCAGTTTGTGGAGGATCACCAGGGTGCGATATAGGATGCACCATAGGTTAAGTTAGGTTAAGCGCATGATTGAGAATCCACATCTGGGTTTTATCTGACACACGACGGACATTGCGCGCGTAATTCCCATTTCAACCTTCAAATATGGCGGTTTAAAATCTTCAATGCAGCGGCTTTTTTTAATAACATATTGTTTCTTCTTTTTTCAGGCTGTAGTGTGTAAATAGATATCTAATTAGTAATAAAATAATAAAACATGTAAACTTCTGTAAATAATTGAGTACAGGGGGGTCCCCGTAGGTTTCGGAACTCCGGCTTTTCGATTTCGGTGGAGGGTTTTTCTCCGGGTACTCCGGTTTCCCTCCTTAAAAAAACAGTGTCCATGTTTGGGGCCAAAGTGATCGTTAATGCATGCTATAGCTTTATGATTTTACGGTTTCATGTTAACTTGAATTCATTCTAGTAGCTTGGATGCGACAAATCCATCATATTTACATCTCCTGGCCTCTGGGTTCAATTCCCAGAACACTGAGTAAAAATCAACGAAAACTTAAATCTTGTTTTTGAAAGGCGGTAAAAGTTATCAACTGGCCCAGAGAGTTATCTTTTTATACATCGAAAAATTATTTAAAAAGCTAAAACGACGATATATCAAATTTAGAATTATTGGGAGCTATTTTAACTTTAAAATTTTGAAGTTTAATCATGGCCATGCCGAAGGATGAAGAATATTTAGCGACGGTCGTTTGACTTGAATCATCCAGCGAAGTTCCAGCGAGTCGGATAACATTTATAGCGCCAGGAGGCAGTTCGCGGCATATTACAACCCACTGCGGTTTGTCTCTGTTGAACGAATAATTTGTGCCTAGTTCTTCCACTAATTAAACGAAACAATGGCATGCAATTTGATGAATAGAAATATCCCGACAATTCTTTCTTTTATACATCTCTCTGGTTTTGTAAACGGCATCAGTTTCGTCTTTTCTTACCGCCAATTCACAATTTAAGAACATGGCAATTTAAGAAATATGATTTTCAAACGTGTTTGTTTTTCTCATATATATACATGAAACGTAGTTAGCCGTTGACTCTTGAAGTATGTATTAAGTCGTTTATCTTAGTAATTAATGTTCTATTGTACATCCTTTGTAATATATCAGATGTCATACCGTGGGAACTATAACAGAAATCCTTGAATTTGTAAGTCAACATTAGCATGTTTCGAAAGTATTATTTGTTCTTGTAATTAAAAAGGAAATTTCCCTATATATAGTGTGTCCTTTAAAAGTGCGGCTGGTTTAGCGGCTTTTACTAAAGCATAGTTAGTCTGTTGGGTTGAAGAAAAGTCGCTCTGCTTAATTGGTTCCACAAAAATGGCTAAAATTATATTTGTGGTTTTATTATTCCTCGTGTTTTCCCCGTTATCAATTGGCGGACCATTGCCCGATGCAAGTACGTTGTTCACACACGATTAACTGTTTCCGTTTTTATATTTCTGAATTCAAAAGGTTAGTGTTTGACCTGTATCAATAAACGGTCAGAATTTTTTTTTTCGAATCGTGTAGGTAGCAATTCCAACTCCAATACTTTCGAAGATGATGGTGGAACGGATGTCATGACTGAAATAGCGATCGTTAATGAAGGTTTGGTTTCCAGTGTAAAATTGTAATCTCACTAAGATATTGTGCTACGAGATCTAGAGAATGAAACAGTTACATCACCGTCTTAACTGCCTTGCCAACCAGGTTGCGTTTTAAAAATATTTAATAAAATATAATAAAAAGTGTATATCTCAGATAATTAGTAATTAATGATTAATTTTAACGTGTTTTTATTGGGATTTGTCGCATGTCCATGGACCTTGCTATGGTAGCCAAAACCAACAAGAGTTTCTAAATCTTTTTTAAAAGATTGATTTCGAAACTTATTTTGTAGAAAATGATCTTGATCTTTTTGAAAGTGACATCGTCCTCCATAAAGAGGAAAATACGGTAACAAAAAGGAATGCTCGCAGGTCAAGGAAGTTTTTATGGCAAAACAAAAAAGTACCGTATGAGATAACCCAGGAGTTAAGTACGTCAACTTCTCAAAATCGAGCCAAGTTCTTCTAAAACCTAATTTTTATTTTTGTCTGAACGGGTACATGTGGCCACATCAAGATAGCTGCATGCTCTACTGAAATTATTCTTCTCTTCAGTTGACAGTTGGTACGGACCGACAATTTTAAAAGCTATTGATGAATTTCACCGGCACACTTGTGTCCAGTTTGTTTCTCATACGAATGAAAAAAACTGGATCCAATTTGTTAAAGAAAAAGGGTACGTGCATTCTTGCCTGCACTTGAGACAATCTTTAACAATCTCGTAGAAAGTTAAAGAGGGGAATATGAATATTGAAACATTTTTACATTGTTTAGTTGCTGGTCATCGGTTGGTCAAAATTACTGGATGTCAGGTCCCCAGAAACTGTCTCTTGGTGCTGGCTGTAACATGACAGCTACTGTTATGCATGAGTTACTTCATGCCCTGGGTTTCTGGCACGAACAATCGAGAGCTGATCGGAATAATTACGTCGAAATTTTTTGGGAAAACATCCGAGAAGGTTTTTTTATTACATTCTCTGCGTCATTTGGCATTTTGGGTGCGAAACTTTACGTTTTCTCTATTTGTTTGATCAACGACATTGTTTTATTAGGAAAGGAGCACAATTTTATGAAGGAAAATTATTTCACAGTCGACCATCAAGACAAACCGTACGACTTTCAGTCCTTGATGCATTATGGAAACTCGTATTTCTCGAAGAACGGCATGGACACCATTCGCTCGATAGTACAAACGGATCTCAAATTGGGGCAAAGAAATGGTTTTTCTCAACTAGATATTGACGAAGTTAATGACTTGTATGATTGTAACTGTGCGTATCTCTCTTGCATGATGATATTCATGTTCTAAACTACAGCTGCACTTTAACAATTGCAAACTTCAGACACGTTTTGCCCATTTCATTTTTCATTTTCTACACAAAGCAATTCTTGTTGTTGATGGTTTAATTTTTTTGTAATCAGAAGAGATAGCTGCAGTTGCATTTTCTCTTTCCTTGTAGCGACGAATGTCGGCTGGAGTTCCTGGTCAACGTTCACCCCTTGTGATGCCGGCTGTAAGAAGAAACGAGAGAGGTTTTGTACCTCGTCAAATCCTTCTAAAGATTGCCCTGGTACAATTTCTCATGGAGTGGAAGAGGAGATTGTCGTGTGTAGCGTGGTGGAGTGTAATGGTGGGTAGTAGGTTGTATTTGAGTTAATGGATAGCTTAATGTTTTCCCATGAAGTCACCTCATTCCACGTTCAAACGTTTGACAGCTCCGATTGCTGGACACTGGGGAAGATGGTCATCGTGGAGTTCATGTAGCACGCGATGTGGACCTGGGACCAGGTCACGTGCGCGCACATGTGATGATCCCGTGCCAAGGAATGGCGGAAAAAATTGCGTCGGCGATGGGAAGGAGGAGAATCCGTGCGTATTCCAGTCTTGTGGCTTAGGTAGGATCCTGGACACCTGTTTTGTTGTTTAATTGCGGATTTCAATAAGTTTCACCTGAGCTTTCCTTGAGTTGGACTTCATCACTATTGACAAAGATTACTATCAATGGAGGTTGTTGGTCTCGAATAGCAATAATAAATCTGCTTTTCCCTTGAAGAAGGAAGCGTTTTCTACATTTGCCAGGGGAAGGGTGGGTAAGAAAAATTAAAGGTGTTTTAAAATAGAAAAATTATTTTTGTTCTGTGGAAGGACCCGATGATTGTGAGTTTGAAGTGGATGCAAATGGTTTTTGCGGTTGGACGCAAGATGTCAGTGATAACTTGGACTGGAAACGTAGTCAAGGGCCGACACCCAGCTCACAAACTGGACCTGTGGCAGATCACACAAGTGGTGGGGGTGAGGAACTGCTCTATTTACTTGCATTTCCTTTCTTCATAGAAGACTTTTATAACGTTTTTCAACCGCACTTATTGAATTAATAAAATATGCAAATAGTTTTAGTCGTTCCTGTAATTCGTATAAGTCAGTTTTATTTCGCCAATATTTCTTCTTAACTTCTCCCTAAGCTAACTTTCTTCTGATTCCCCCAAAACACGCAGTGAAACTGATTAATACCAGAGTCGAAATGCATTAGTGTTTATCCACCATCAACACAGCAAATATAAATTTTCTAGGCCACTATTTATTCATCGAATCATCTTCGCCAGCCAGGACGGGGCACAAGGCACGCTTGATCAGTAAAACATTCTCAGGATCCAACCAATCAATTTGCTTTATACTCTCCTATAATATGTACGGAAGTGGTATGGGATCCCTGAATATCTACCTAAGTAACGCTGAAGGAAAGAAGTTGGTGTTTTCTAAAGTAGGAGATCAAGGGAAACAGTGGCAAACAGTTCATTTAGATTTGAGTAGCACCAGTGACTATCATGTATGTAAAACTAACGTAATTTATACAGGAGAGACAGTCCTCTGGGCGGTGAACTCGAGTGTCAAAGTCTCGCTCCATTACGCCACTTTTTCATATTTCTTTTACCGCTCTTCACAGGTGATTATCGAAGGTGTTCGTGGTATGAACTTCCGTAGTGATATAGCCATTGATGACATTACTTTTATACATGATTCATGCAGCGATACTCCGAGTAAGTCATATTATATAAGCCGGAAAATGGCGTATTCGACTATGTTCGAGTCCGCCGGAAAATGGCGTATTCGACCATGGTCGAGTCGGCCGGAAAATGGCGTATTCGACCATGGTCGAGTCGGCCGGAAAATGGTAATCAATTCAACCGTATTTTTCAGTGAGGAATCTTGGTTGCTATCGTGATGATACACGACCTCTTGATGATCATTTTAAAAACATTCGGAGTAATATAGATTGGTTTGATATGAGTAAGACTATCGTAGACTGTGCGAAAGCAGCTAAGGAGAATGGCTACAAGGTTTGTGTTTATAGTTGCAATGGAAAAATTCGGCATCAACAATAAGTCTGAGTGATATTCGTCCATTGCGCGATGGAGCTCAATGACGTCCACGACAAGTATATTTTTCTTTATCATTTTTTTTTCAAACAAATTATGTCCTAAAAGGTATTTGGTGTGGAGTTTTATGGCGAATGCTGGTCCTCGGATAAAGCTAAAGATATTTACAACAGGGATGGCCGTAGTAATGAATGTTGGCATGGTGTTGGAAAAGAATGGGCATTTCAAGCATATGAACTGCTGTAGACGTAAGTGGATAAGTCCCAAGTTTGTTGCTGGAGTAAAACTCTTTTCTTAACTTCTTGTAGTAGAAGAAATTAAGTAAATGCTTAATATATTTTTTGCCGGAATAATCTAGAATTTACACAACTATTGAGAAAATGAAATAGCCTTTGTATAATGTTTCCTTTATTTATTCGTTTTAGAAACGTCTTGTCATGCAGTTGAACACTCGAAAAAGATGAATCATGAAAAGTATAAATTTCATTGTTTAATAGTTTATTCCAAGTAAAAATGATTTAATTCTAAAAAATAAAATACAGATATAATAGAATATAGATAAATATGGAATTGTAGGTGTGAAAAACTTCAATAAATATGTTAGAATATTCTCACAAATATCGCATGTGATTTATATATATTACATATTCTTCGTACGACTGCAAAATATTTTTCTTTGACAGGTATATATGATGGCATTTCTAAATATAGTGAATACTACATCTTCACTGATTTGCAAATGAGTATGCAAAATATATTGACGCTTTTCAATACCGCTACATATTAATCAACAAAAATTGAATCGACGAAATAAAAGTTTGATTGCCAGCAATGAGAGCCAATATCGTATTAAACACAGTCTACGGAAGTATGTTCTAAGCTTCCCTGTGGCTTTGCTTCTTAAAATGCAGGCTGACTTCTCGTTTTCCGAAGTGAATTTAATTGTTTATCCGCAATGATCAGTTTCCGGAATATATTGTCTATTTTCATCGTACTGTATTGGCAAGAATGCAATCGCCCAACCACAGGATATTATTTGGATAATGGCAAAATTGAAGGACAGCAATTCTCGAGTATCTGGCCAGAGGTGAAGGTTCCTAATGCATACACAGGCCAGTTCTATCGAACTACTATTGCATCGTCAAGTCTACGTGATTACAATATACGATTCTTGGTAAGTCAGGACATGTCATTCTAATCGTACGTTGTATAATATAAGTAATTTAACCAATTTGTATAACGATGTAAGTAATTATGCCATATATGAAATGACCGACGTATTTTTTAGATAGATAAAAATGAAATGGACTTAGGAATTGAACTCGTATTCTGCTCAAATCAAGTTTCTCTGTTATTTCGCACCTTTTGCATAATTTTCGATTCAAGAATATGCTAAAACATTTTATGAGATAAAGCACAGAAAAGACAAGAAATATACAACTTCTTTATAATGTTTTGCAATTTTTATTGAATTGAGCTGAAGCAACAAGCAACTTCAGAATTAACTTTATTTCCTAAAGTGTAGACGCTGAATCAGGTATATTGTTTACAAGCTATCTGATTAAACAGAAACATTCAATACTTATATAGTTACGCTTTTGGAGTATGGGTTTCGTACATGCGATAGCTATGTATGCAAACATTCTGACAACTGTCTATCTATTTTTTATTATAATCCATTCAGTTTTTCCTCTGTTTTAAAGCAAAAATGTGTAGACTCGCGTTGTAAATCGTAGTAAAAGGACTGTCAAAGTGACCGGTACCTGGGACTACCTGCCAAGTTGATTAACATGATTTCTGGTTAACTATATCAGTGTAGTTTGGTCGTCGTTAAATATGTAACGTGGCATTTCAATTTTTGCTTTCAATTTAATTACGCATAAATCTTGTTTTTTATCATCCATGTACTTGTAGTTTAATTCATTTTAAACGACCATGCACGCAAAAAAATAAGATTTTCTCACTACGGTGAAAATAAGAAAACTGTGAATAGTTTTCTTAAAAATTTCTGGTCCCTAGTTGTTGGAAAAGTCTATTTCTTCCATGTCATGTGTAAAGTCTCCTAGTTAACGTCGCGTTTTCTAAATTGTTTTAAGGTATCTGCAGTTGGCTCTCAGAACCTTCCCAAATGGCTCACCTACGACGATGAAGATTATTCATTAACGGGAATACCATTGTCTTCTGATGTTGGTTCCTACCAGTTATTTGTTGTTGCAATGCGATGCAATAAAACATCGACCAATGAAAACGAACTACTTGGCGCACAGAATTTTCAAATCAATGTTGTACGAAGCCAAAACCTCTCCTACTGTAATAACAACGCAAATTTCATTGCGACACAAGTATCTCTTTCTGTGAACGCGACCCAATTGAATTCGACACAAAGGATTGAACTTTTTCAGTGGTTTGTAACAGAATTTGATCTTTCTGCTAATCGCACTGCCTCGCTTTATTTCAAGCATGAATATGAACCAAAAAACATCAGTCATAATGGCTGTGATATATTGGAAAAGTTTGAAGCAAATACGAGTTATTCCGGGCCTCTGTTCAAAATCTCGTGGCTTGAAGGATGTGATTTGAATGTGTTTACTACGACGTCAGATATAACTGCGAGACTCAATACAACTGTCCTTGACTATCCCGTGTTTTCTTGGAGAGTTTTAAATGGAAACGACAGCACTTCATGTTTGTTGGGTGTACACAGAAGTATCGTTGCATCTTCCGCTTATTTTGATGCACACCGAAGTACTACTGCCTCCCTTATTCATCATAGCATGTTGGTAAGAGCTAGTTCACTATCAGTTCAAATAACTAACGTCACAACTACAACGCCATCATCGTCTGTGCTATCAGCAATTGACCAAGAGAAACCATCCTTTGTTTCATCTCTGGGAATTTCCACTTCAATAAACGCAGCGTCTCCACACCCAGTTGTTATTAATACCACTCCACGCTTCAATTCAACAAATCCGCTACACGGGATGTCCATCTCTTCTACTCTATATCGTATATCTACAAGAACCAGCCTGGTTCATATTAATATATCACCATCAAAAAGCGAAGTTGTTCTAAAAACTACCCACTCAACTTCTCTGGCTGTAAATACTGATCCAGTCGTACAGCGTCCCTTAGCAACACTCAACATCACCTCTTGTCAATACTTGTACTACAAGATCCCAAAGGATACGTTTTGGGATAAAGAAGATGGCAACAACCTGACCTTACGGCTGCTTACGGAGAGTTTCCGTGAACTCTCGATTGACTCCTGGGTCAGCTTCGATCCCACTCGTAATATTGTGTACGGTATACCAGTCTCTCCGGAAATTTTTGCCAATAACCTTACGCGAGTTGATTTCGAATACATATTGTCAGCAGTTGACAGCAGCGGTCGTGAGGTAAACGCAAGTCTAACTTTGACGGTACACGATGACCACACCCCATCGGGTCAAGAAATTTCAATAGAAGTTAGAGACGCTTTGACCCAGTTCAATCTCGTGCGGCTTTTTGAAGATATCATCGGGTATTTGTACAATGGTGACAAGTCAACTATGAAAATTTTAAATCTTAACCAAACTTCAACAAAAACACAGCTAACATGGAGTGATTGTAAAGCCGTTACAGACGTGTGTGATGTCAGACGAGTAGAGAAAACTTTAAATTTAATCAGAATTGATGAGAGCTTCCTAAATCCACATTTTGTTATCGCCCTAGTTCCTAATGTCTTGCTCGATGCTCGTGCTAAAAAGTTAGGAATGTGTTTAAACGAAGCACCAGTGGCCAGAGGGGAGGATATACGTCTGAATATCACTTGTTGTGAGAGGTTCAGTTACGCCATCCCACGTGATCTTTTCCACGACAAAGAAGACGGGGATGCTCGAAATCTTTCGCTTAGCATTCGTTACACGAGTGCTTCACGATCACCTTCAGAAACTTGGATCATGCTGAACGACACTGCGAAAACCATAGAGGGTGTAATTGTTCTCGACGAAGCACGTAAACACTCTGGCCTTGTCTTTGAACAATTTTACATTATCGCTACTGATTCTGGTAGACTTGAAGCCAATGCTTCCGTCACAATAACTGTCTTGCAACCATTGCCTACCTCCAACTACCAAATCTCACTTTTTCTAAAGCGTCTTCACTCGTTTTCAACCCAAATCGAAGAAATACTCAACATTATTCAAAAATTGAGTTTATACTTTGACGGCGTGACATCGGATGAGGTTCGTGTTTTGTCGTATTCCCGAGAAAATACCGTCACTGTATTTAAGTGGTCTCTAGCAGGACTACGACTCAAGCCATGCGACTCGCTCGCTATTGCAAACATATCACAGAAACTGAAAGCTGCCGATGGCCAGGTTAAGGATGAATTTGAGATGATCATGATGCCAGAGTTTGAGGTTCAATTCATCTTTGAGGAAAGACAAGGACATTGCAAGGAAGGCGCCAATGAACCACCAAATGTTCTTATTCCTGTGCATAATTTACGTTTAAATCTGACGTATTTTGAATATAAAGTTCCAGTGCTCACTTTCAATGATCTTGAAGATGGAAATACAAGAAACCTGAAATTGTCTTTGTTGTTGTCTTCGCTTGAACCGCTCTCTGCTGACTCGTGGATCGTGTTTGACACTGGTAGACAAGCCATATATGGATTGCCTGATGAAGCTGCCCTTCAGGCACAGCCCAGTGACGGGTACCGTTACGTGCTTGTTGGTCAAGACAGTGGCGGAAGAATTGCAAGTTCTGTTGTAGTTGTTTATCTTCCAGCGACAGCTCAACCTTATAATTATCGTATTTCCGCAAATCTCCGCAGTTATATTGACGCCTCACTGCCGTGCGTGAACCACGTTATTGAATTTCTGAAAAAACTAAGTCTATTTCTCGGTGAAGATACAGATCGTATTCGAGTAATCTCCTACAATATTTCAAAGACGTATCCAGCTGACGTCACCGTTTCTTGGACCAATCAAAGCGCTAATTTTAACACATGTGATCACAAAATGATCCGAGACAGATTCAAGCAAATTACCAATCCCGAAGGTGGAGTGACTCAATCGTTTTCCGAAGCTTTGCTACCATATTTTCTTGTGCAAGAGATCAGATTAGAATTCCTGGAAACGTGTAGTCATATATTCTCAAATACTCCACCAGTCCTGTTATCACCTGTGAAATCTCTAAATATCCTTCTCTATCAAGCACTACGATTCCAGCTGCCAGCTAACTTGTTTTATGACAAAGAAGACGGGTATACAAAGAATCTCTCGGTGACTGCTCTAGATCAGTTTTTCAAACCGTTTAACAGGTCTTCATGGATTCAATTTGACGCAACGACTCAACAGCTCTATGCCTTGCCAACGTCAATTGTTGCTAAGGAACAACCAACCGACGGCTACGACATAAACATCGTTGCTATGGATAGCCACTCCAACACGGCAAATGCTACCATACGTATCATTGTTAATGACACCTTTGATGCTGTGAATTTCGTGATGGAATTCAATATGGCTTACAATACCAGCCAGAAACATCAAGATATTGACTTAGTATTAAAATTTCTAGACAAGGTAAAGGCTTTCTTAGGAAACTCTCATATTATTGTCACGAGTTACTTCAAGGGCAATACGACTTTAAAGGTTGGAATATCAGAAATGGTCTTTCGTGGACTTGAATGTAATTTCGCAGAACTCCAGGAAATCAGGCGCCATTTGTTGATCCAAGAAAACAGCAGTGAAATTGTAGGAGAGAGAATGAATTCTACGAAGCCTCGCCATAACTTTCAACCAAGTAAAAACTTTACCAGAGCGATGGAGCCAGATTTTCTAATATTAGGTGTAACGGAATACAAAACAGGTAAATATTGCAAGTAACTTCATAACACTTATGACTTCATAACAATTGTGACTTATTTACATGGATTTGGTTAAAAAGACTAATTTATTTCATCGTTTTAGGATCTTGTTCCAACACACCGCCGATTCTTCTTCATCCAATCCCACATTTTGTCATTCCAACACACGGATTCTTTTCCATCGTTCTACCAGTAAGAACATTTTATGATGCAGAAGACGGATTCACATCTAACCTCAGTCTTACCATGTTCAGTTCATCTGGGAATATTCTACCACCGGAAAGTTGGTTGCAATTTAATGACACCACGGACGAACTATACGGAGTTGTTACAAATAAAATAAAGTCAAACGAGAACTACACATTCCTTCTGAAAGCTGAAGACAGCTATGGCTTGAAAGCGAACGCAAGTTTCACTGTAGAGCTCACTTCGAGGCTTCAAAACATTGGTTTTAAAATGAACGTAATATTTAGAAGTAATTTCTCGTCCATCGTTTTTCATGTCGATATCATGAGACTTTTTCTTTTTAAAGCAGCAAGTTATTTTGGTGGAAATATCAGCCTTGACGTCTTATCATACGAACGAGGTTCTGGTGTACCATCTACTGATATCCTATCCTGGAGTGTTTCAGAACTGGATTACGAGAATTGTGATCTGCCGCGTCTGCACGAAATTTCCGAGAAGGCGCGCTCCGACAATAATCATCCAAATGCCGAATTCGGACGGGCATTGCTTCCGGAGTTTGAAATATTGATGGTGTTTGAACAGAGGCTGGGATCTTGCGCAGATGCACTAAACTCTTTACCAATGGTGGTCGTTCCAACTCTGAGTTTAAACGTCACCACAATTCCAACAGTTTTTCATTACGAAGTTCCAAGAAATGTGTTTTCAGACGCAGAAGATGGGGACACCAGGAACCTAACTCTGACATTGTTGGATGAGGATAACAAAGTGGTTCTAAGAAACTCATCTTTACAGCTCGACCAATCCCTGCAAGTGTTGTATGGGATTTTCACAGAGAGTGATTTGAGGACAAATTCTCGTGTCGTGAAAAGGGACATAAGTCCTAGTTCAATTTCCATGAGATTTGTCTTACTAGCAACAGATAGTGGTGGAAAGACAGCCAGTAGTCTCTTTAATATAAATCTTGAAAACAATATTATATCACAAAACTTTGAATTATATTTGACCTTCACGAGTTATCTTAGCTCATCCTCACCTGACGTCAAACATCTTATAAATTTCCAGGAGAAATTAAATGGTTTTGGAGCCTTTCGTGGGATGCAAGTTGCGAGCTATGTGAGATCCTCAGGTTATCCTGCGAAATTCCAGGCTGGTTTTATTAACTCGACCTCAAATGTCAGTCAAAGTGTCTGTGATTTCTCGGTAATTTCTGGAGTAACAAATACATTTGAAGATTCTTTAAAGAACCTCAAAAGCGAGTTTACTGCAAGATTCCTACCGGAATTCGTTGTTCAAGAATCGTACATTCAAAGACACGGGCCTTGTCTGAATCCTCCAAATAACCCGCCAAGAGTCACCAAGGTGATTCCTACTATTGACATAACAATTTGTGAAATATTGAAATTTCAAATACCGGAGGATACGTTTCATGACGAAGACGGCAACACCAGAAACTTGAGTCTGAATTTGGAAAGTGTTTTACCTCAAAATTCAGAGTGGGTATATTTCGATTATCTCTCGCAAATAATTTATGCTGTTCCAACATTAAATGCTGTTGCAAACCAGCCTGATGGTGGATCAATCTTTAAGCTGACTGCGGTAGACTCGCATGGAAGAAACGCATCCATAGATTTGATTGTGTCAGTGAAGGATACAATTCTTCGGGACAGCTACAGGACAAGTGCTATTGTTCAAGTCCCTTCATTGGCTCTCTCGAAAGAAAATCTAGTTTTAAAAACAATCGAATTTGTCGAGGCAACTGAGCGCTATCTTGATGGCTCAATGAGAAATGAAATTCGTGTTGCAGAGTTTACCAAGATTTCACAATCATTGTTGAAAGTTGTGTGGTCATACTGCTCTCTTCGTTACTCGCCGTGTGATTATCAGAACATCGAAAGAATCCGACAAGCGACGATTCATAGCGGAACCTTACCACATCCAAGATTCATCCAATCTCTTGCGCCGGCGTTAATCGTGGATAGCGTGGAAGACGAGATGCGTGGACCGTGTTTGAACCAACGACCTACGGTGTTGCATCAGTTGGAACGACTCAATATAACCCTGTGTAGCAGCCTTTTAAAATACCCCATTCCCTACAACACATTCTTTGATAAAGAAGACGGGTACACTCCAAACTTGACTCTATCTTTATTGTCCTCAACATCTACTCCTCTGAGCGACAACTACTGGATTACACTGGACCATTCTCAAACTATCGTAGCGTACCCGAATGTGGATGCTTTCAAATCCCAACCGAAATCTGGGTACGAGTTTTTAATAAACGCCAGGGACAAATACGGGTTGAGCACGAATTTACCAATAAAGATTTTCCACAAAGGTGAGATACCACAGAGTACATACGAAGTCACGTTGGTATTACAAGCAAAGTTTGGAAATATGAGCCGTTCTGTTGATCAAATGAGGATTATATTGCCAGCTCTAGCAGGTTTCATGGGTGGAACTGAGCATTAATTCGCGACATTCGTTTCTACGCTCTGGTGTAAATTCTACAACATCTTTCTTCACTTGGAATAACTGCAGTCTGGACCCCAGCGGCTGTGACATATTAGGAATCACAGAGATTTCAAAGCGTTTAAGGAACGATGGAAAGATATCAGAACAACTTAGGGAAGCTTTCCGCCCAAACTTCGACGTGCAATTTGTGTTTGAGCAAAGATTTGGATCGTGTGTGGATGATACTAACCATCAGCCTAAAGCTAAACACTCTCTTTACCAGCTAACGATTAAAAACTTTTGCGGAGTGTGGCAGTTTCAAATACCGTCTGATTTCTTTCATGACACTGAAGATGGCGGAACAAGAAACCTGACACTTTCGTTAAAAACAATCCACTCGCTTGAAATCACACCGATTCGTGGATTCAACTGAAGCAGGAAAACCAGACCTTGTACGGGTTTCCTGCTATGAGCAATTCCAGTAATTCAAGTACTACGACCAGGGAGGTGTACATCTTGATAGCAGGGGATTCACAGGGAAAGTTTGCGACAATGAGGCTGGAGATTATCTTTGGTGATAGAACTCCAGATGTCCATTACGGAGTGTTGATAAATGTCTAGTTATGTCGCAGAAAGCATTGCTGATGTGTATCACTTGAAGCACTTCGTTGAGAAGCTTGCGTTATTCTTAAAAGCCGAGATGAGATCGATAATGGTGACTAAGTATTGCAGAAAGACTTCAGCCAGTAATTCGAGGTTATCTGTGACATGGACAAACTGCTCGGTTGCTGCGAATTCGTGCGATTCAAACCAAATTAGGATAATTAGCGAGAAGTTTAACTTGAACACAGGCGATGTGGATCGGACCTTTTCTCAATCTATGCTTCCATATTTTGTTCCCAATTTTATTACCTTGGAAAAGTATGGTCTGTGTAGAATCGAGGCAGAGAAATCGCCCCTAGACTTCTTAGACCAATTGGTAGAATATTCGCTTACTCTGGTGGCTTATTGACATATGCCCTTCTGAAGGATGCATTTGTGGATAGCGAAGATGGCAACGCCTTGAATCTCTCGTTGAAAATGCAGCTTACTAACAAAGTCACCGTTCCAGCTTCTTATTGGTTGAAATGTGATAACGTCAGTCTGGTTATATCAGGTGTCTTATTGGTGGAAAACGCTTGGAAAACTCGTTTCGATTGGTTGCCCGTGATCAACATGGTAACGAAGCCGTTGATATTTTCGAGGTATTCCTAGAACAAAGATGCCGCCCAAACCTGCTCAGTTATAAAGTTTTCTCTGAAGTTGTTTACGCAGGGAATAAAGAGGATATAAATCAAAGATTTCTTCAAAAATTGGAAATGTATTTTCAAACTTGGTTAACTGACACAAACTTTTACGATCTTTCTACGACATCAGAAGGCAACAATTCGTTTAGTATTGTTTGGAGCCATGCAAGAACCTGTGGTGTTTGCTTCAAAGTGAATGCGACGCTTCAGTCGCTTTCCGAGAAAATGACGCACAGCAATGGCAGCGCCTTAACAGGATTCAAGGCCGTACTTTTACCTACGTTCGTGTTAGTGAATATATCTGAAGAAAAATGCCAGGCAAAACCCGGAGTTCTTGTAAATGTGGTGAAAGGTGGTGAAAAGGATAGATGGAAACTGTACATTGTTCCTATAGTCGTTCTTTTGATATTTTTGTTGTTTTCATTTATATTCTTCATTTGTCGTTGTGTTGTATTTCCGTACGAGAGCAAAAAGCAGGAAGTTATTTTAGCCGACTCACCAGACAATGAGATTCATGTCACTGAAAGGATAAGCCGCAGCAATGCTTCTCTGTACAACAGCGCATCAACAACAATCATAAACGACGGTTACCATGGAAGCAATCACGCAATCGACCTACCCGAGATCTTCCTTGATAAGAGAGTCTCGCCTTCAAAATCAAGCCTGACAGCTGACCTGTCCTCGGGTCCAATTCAGAGCGATAAGCCAACTTCGACGCGCGATGTTGTCGAGCCTGAGCCTGTATTAGTTCCTACACCGCCGCTGTACAGCGATGCCGCGGTACACTTGGCAGCCAAACCTGATCGGAAGCCTAGGGAGAGACAGCTAGCAAATTCTGCTATTGAAATGCACGAGATACCCGTGATCAAACGTGAAGTTGCGCCGTCCAGTGAAGCTATTCCGGATCATCAATCGGAAGTAGACGGACGACCACCGGTGGAAATGATTCAAGCGACTCGTAAACCATCGCCTCTCTCGGTACCTAACGACACATGGGGTGCGTTTGATGAAGAAGATGACCCGATACCACGTCGTAACAGATTACGACTTCCGACACCGCCCGAAGTTGGTACACTTCGGTTACCTCCGGTTCCTAAACCTTTAAACAATACTCCAGCTTCTTCACTTGGTAACTCTCCTTCTTCACCATCAAACAACACACCAAACAGCCCATCTCCGAGTGCTTATTCAACTCCGTTACAAACCCCAAATTATTCACAGACCACAGTCAATAATACGTATAATGTCAGACACACTCTCACCCCATCGGAAGTACCTACAGCATCCCCAAATAGCTACGCCAATCCACCAGCATACACCGAATACCCATACGGAACCCCAATGCGGGAACGATCACAACTGGGAATACAAAGTCCTATATCTTACGGAACCCCTATACGGGAAAGAACTCAACTAGGGATTCAAAGTCCTCTCGGGTTTCCGCTCCTGCAGAACCGGGTGCCGTATATTGACCACAGACAGCAAGGGCCAACTAATGAGCCTAGGTCAAATGACTTGCATGAAGTTTTGGGTCAGTTACGAGAGACAGTTAATAGAGAGTTAGATAGAAGAAAAGATATGGATAAATACTTGGAATCATACCTTAACAGAAAATAGAGATTTTTAACGTTCAATGTTGCATGAACTCTCTTGCATAATATATTATAGTCTACCAAGGATCAAATGCTTGTTAAGGCATTGTATTTAGCTATTTTCATCAAATATATTTTAATAATTTTATGTAGAATTTATTTTGCCACCGATCTTCAGGCTTTTCGCGCGGCATAAATTACACATATTTCGCCAATTCAAAAAATTTACATGACGTATCTCTAACTGTAGTCCATGTGACAATTTTCAATTTGTTTACACTTTACAATATTTACGTCGAAAAACTATATTTTCTGTTTGATTTTTGAATGGATGCTACTCAGATTCTTGAAGATTTGGATGAGGAAGACATTAATCACAGTGGAACGAAGAAAACGGTGTGTATTGAATGAATGGATCGGGCAGGAGGCGATTAGAAAGTTGACCACCAACAAACCATCCTCTTCTCAAATTCTTAATAGGTTGCATTTTTAAAAGTTTTTGCTGTGGGGAGTTTTCCAGAGACCCTGTTTCCAGTTTATGAAGGTAGAGTGCAGACTCTTTAGACTTTGTAGAAGAGAATTAGAGGAAAGACGTGCATGTTCTCTTTAATATAACATAATTTGCATTTTCAATGCAGGTGAAAACGTAGTTGGAAGGCACAATTGTGATATCACATTACCACTGCAGGTAAATAAGTAAAATAACTGACACAGCTTTACCTAACATCTGATTCTCTCTGACTCTCTTACGTAAAGTTCTACTACTTACTTTATTGATTACCCAATGATAATTAATATATCTGCACGTAATCATTGTGATATTTAACAGGCTGTGTCAAAGAAACATGCTTGTATTGATGTGCATGGAAAGAACCACTTGATATGTGACTATAATAGTCGCAACAAAACACGGCGAAATCAGGTTAGTAAACCTTATGTTTGTCCAGAGGAAACACCAACATCCTCACCATATCTTAATCTTTGTCTTCACAGATGTTCCTAAAGCCTCAAGCATTCTATGAACTGGTTAATGAAGTTGAACTGATGTTTGCTGATGTTAAATGTCAGTATTTACTTGCACAGACTGAGGATGTGGTATGTTTATAGTCTATCTAACATATACCACTGTTTATTGAATTCACTGCAACTGCATTTTACTTGCAAATTTTAGGTCCACTGTTAGTTATTAGTTGTCAGACCTGTGACGTTGGTACTGTTGAATGTCAAGTAATGATTCTTAATTGATAGGTTGAAAAGGAAATTGCTGATTCTGGATCAGAAACTGCATCTGAGTCAATGATGCCAGAATCCATAGAAGATGAAGATGAAGAGGTTCGTTCTTTTATACTTTTTAATCATCTAAATTTATGCAAGCTTTGCCTTACTATGATGGCTGCTAAAAAGTTTATATTCGTCACGTATAATGTATTAATGATTTAGCTCAAGGAAGAACCACGGAAAGAATCCTTGGAGAAATATCTTGACCAACCTACACTAGAGTACGATTATGAAAATCCAGGTACTGTACCTTAAATATGAATATAAGTATATGAATAAATGAGATGAAAAGGTAGAAATGTTCAAATGTCATCATCATCATTCCTCTTTTAAACTTCAGGTGAACATTCTACACTTTTCTGTGCGGAAACAGATGATGATGAGACAGATGATGATAAAACAGATGATGAAAGTGAAACTAATGATAATAGCAATAACACTTCATGTAGTGAGTAAACACATGGTTTCCTTTTTATTGGCTTGTGCGGAGTAATAATCTGGGTAAGCTAATTGTTTTATGATTCCTTATTGAGTAGATACCAAGCCATTATTCAGTAAAGAAAAGACAGTCGAATATTCCGCTGAGGCCACTGCAAATGACTCAACTTTAGAAACTACGATGCCTTACAATACCATACCAAACACGCAGGAACCAGACGTCATTCCTGAGACACCTTTTCCTCAAACCAACAGCACTGAGTCGCCATTTAAACTAAAAAGATCTGTGGATGTAAAAGTTGACACTTCAAGACGAGTGTCTGCAGGAAACACACTAGCTTATGGTCTGTCGACCTTGGAGAGTCCGGCCGATACTACACGGTAAAGTGATCTTATTAAGTTGTGTGGTGAAACTCTTTGTTATCGTATATTATGTTTTCATTTTGATTGCTGATATTCTCTGATCTCTCGTTGTAAATCCTGCCTGGGTATTGGCTATAATAATCTTTTTCTTTAGGGAGTCGATTGACGTTTCCCAAAACGACAGCGCAAAGTCAGAAACGTCTGGTGAATGTGAAAAAGTGAGGAACAAACTTTTGTTTGACAACACTCCAGGTACAGTGTATAGCCGAAATCGATACTCGAAATTGTACGTCATCCACTTTAAAACTCGATTGCATGATTTTGAATCTTGACAAAAGTGTTGTACGTATATTATTACAGATAAAGAAAGCCCAAGACCTTCATGTCCACTTCCAAAACAAGACGAAGCATTTGACGATCTTTTGGCGACACAACTTTATGAGCCGATGGAGATACCAGAGTCTCCTGAGTATTTAGAATCAGACAAGAATGACGAAAAACTCACCACAGAAAATACGCCGAAAACAACGGCGAGGGAAACACCAGAGGATACAATACCGAACTGTAAAAATCAAGGACCTGAGAACAAATTCTCCGAGGATAAAATCTCGGAAGGCGGAAATCCGGAGAATAAAGTCTCTGATGATAAAAAGTCGTATGGTAGGGATTCCGGTAATGTGACATCTGAGGACACAATACCGAATTGTAGTACGCTGGAAGAGACTCAAGCGTATGTTTTACCTCAAGATGAATATGATGATATGCCAACCCAGGCCTACGGGTTGCTTGATACCGACACGGCCGGTACTGAAGACGAGATGGCGGAAACGCAGGCCTATGGAGTTGAAAGTGATTTGGAAATTCCCAAACTGGCTGCTCCAACCAAGAGTGTCTTTAAGGTGCCTGGTGCAATGAATACGCAGGATTTGCATAAAGACATTTGCGATGGTGGTGGTGCAAAGGAAGAGTATAACGATGGTAGGGATTATTTGAACGATTGAGTTATGTCCAAGTGCTAGTAATGTATGTCCTGAAACTTACGTTAAAATTGAAATGATTGTTTGACAGAGATGGATTTTCAGCCGACACAGAAGTACGTAGAAGAAACGAGCGAGTCTTCCGACCCTGACAATTCATTAAATGTGTCTCGTTTCCTGGGATTACTATCAGGTATGACCATCAAGGCACTTGTAGAGAGTGTCACTCGTTGATACTGACCCAAACTGTGACGGCAATGGACGACTGCTTAGTTGCAGTATGTACATCTATTTAATATTGTGGGAGAGTTGTGGCCACTGGACAAAGACATATGGTGTCTTATTTATGGTACTTTAACGTTTCATTTTCTTTTTTACTGTAACTGTTTTCGTATTTACAGAAAGTGACAGTGATTTTATGTCAACGAAAGAGGTGGTCAAACCAGAAGTAAGTTATGATTGCTATGATCTCCTATACAGCAATGACCAGAATATTAGGCCACATTTACAACCATGTTTATAGATATTCTCCAACTTTAGACGTCGACGCCAGCAGTTAGAAAATCATCCGTCGTAATCGAGGGGGGGAAAACCTTGAGTACAGGAAAACGATGCCGCGTTGAACTCCCGGAAGATGAAATAAGCGATGTAAAGGTCTGTCTAACCTGAATATGTGTTAAAACCTGATTCCTTATCGTCATGTGTTAAAACTAAAAGTTTTTTTACAAACACAAACTATTTCCATGCAATAAAGGAATGCTTCCAGTCTAAATTAACAGATAAACCTTTAGGAAATCAATCAATCATCAATACAAATAAACTAAAGCTATGTTGTATGCTTTTCAATTTATAGCTGCAGACTTCGTTACTTGACCCGTCGGCGGAAAATGACGATTTCGTCCCGAAGTGTAAAATAATGAGGGAGGGAAAAGGGGTGGCACGACGCAGTAGAAAGGGACGTAAGGGAGAACTTGAGAGCAACGATGGATCAGAGGGTAAAAGTGATAGTAAGAAGGAAGATGCGAAGCCTGTGAGAAAAGGAAGAAGCAGGAAAAAACAAGAGTTAGACATTGAGGAAGATGAAAGAGATGAAACTATTGATGATGAGAAACATACAGTGAGTGAGAAAGAGGACACTGGGGTAAAACACACCAAGAAAGGTCGAGGTAAAGAAATCAAAGATATCGAAAAGGATGAGAGAAAAGTTAGTAACAAAGATACGCCGGGTCAACACGCCTCGGAAGAAAGGACATCACTAGGGCAGGATTTGACAGATACTGGGACTCCTGAAGCAAGTGAAAGCAAAACAAGTGGTAAGAAAGGAAGACAAGCTACAGCGAAGACCTCAAGAAGGAAAGTTGGGTCGAAATTTGAAGATGTTCAGGGTGTAGATGTCAATGAAGACATTGTGGTTGATGAACCTAAAAAGATACAGCCTCGGACACCTGCGAGAAAAAGAAAGTCGTCGGAAAACGAACAGCAAAAGAAAGGAACTGCAAAGAAGAGTCGTAGAAATACCAGAACAGAGGTCATCTCGCCCGAGAATGACGGAATGAAGGTAGCTAGACTGTTTTTGTTCATATTTTTCTTGTTTTTAATCGTTCTAATAGTTTTTTTTTATCAGTTCGATACAGAAGATATTTTACCGCCAACGAGTTCTTTAGTGAAACGTTCATCATCGACCGCGTCAACTTCGTCCAACGCGAGCAGTAAAGTTTCTCGTTCGGGAAGAAAAGGAAAGAAACAAATGAAAGAAAACAGCGAGGTACTTGATGTAGGTAGCTTTACATCGTGTAGGAAGCGGACGGTTTTTCTGAGATATTTACTCGTGAAAGGAGGGACATCTTTTAGTGACCAAGTTTTATTTCGATACAGGATTCCGCTGATGTGAAAATTGTTTTCACGGGATTGCAAGATAGTGCATTCAACAAGGCGAACAAGGTAAATAACAATAATTTTTAATAACTGAATTGTTCAGGATGACCCTTGGAATAGCTAATATCTCTCTCGTAATATCTAGGACATACTAGTTTAGGCAGAAACGTTTAGTGGAAATGCTGCTATAAAATTATGCGTTATTCTTTCCTTGAATGATCCACAGCCGTTCGTGAATTCGGTTTGTTTAGATTGTACAAGCACTTGGCGGGAAAGTTGTTGAACATCTTGAGGACTGTACGCATTTGGTCACTGATAAGGTAATTCAACAAAGCTGCTTCTTACAAACATGTTAGCGCTTCTACCCTTCCCTGTACCGTAAATAAACCCCAAAAATGGCGGCACATTCGTTATCGTGAGAAAGGCTAATAGAGATTCATTTCTAGGTTCGACGTACAGTGAAACTCTTGTGTGCAATATCACGAGGAATACCAGTCGTGGATATGTGTTGGTTGGAGGCTTCGAAGAAAAGAAAGTCGTTTGCTGGTAATCGCCGGGCACTTTTTTGTTCTGGTAAAATGTTTTGAAGCATTGAGCCACTTCATCTGAAGTACTGTGTTTCATCTTATAGATTCCGAAAGCTACATCTTAAAAGACGACGATGCCCAGCAAAAATTTAGTTTTTCTATGGAAAGGTTCGTTTTGTACCTAGAATATTAATCTTACGCTATCATACATGTGAAATATTTCCATCATCAGGAGGTGTTTTCTTCCGTTTCTAAAACGTAAAAGAAATCCTTAAAGAAACTCCTAAAGTTACTGATGTGTTCCCGTGTTTCAGATCTCTTAAACTCGCCCGGGATGATTCACTTCTGGATGGTTACAAAATTCATGTCACTCCCAATGTTCGTCCATCCCCTCCGGAAATGAAAGGTACGAGAACTAAATAACCTTGTAAACCTGAAGCAAGCGACAGCTCAAAGTAGCTCAGCGCTAAAACGTTTTCATAACAGGAAATGTAACTTGATTTTCGTAAATCATTTTTGCAGAAATAATTAAAAGTGCCAAAGGGGAGGTGAGGAAACTACTTATGCACGTATTTTGCTATTTTTGTGTCTTTATTTGAACATGCAAATAATGCCTCGACTTCAGGTTTTAACAAGGATGCCAACGACACGTGACGCTAAGAATGACAACGTCATCGTGTTGTCATGTGAGGAGGATAAAAACTTATGTATAAAAGCGAAAATAAGGAAGGCATACACTGCTGAGCTGCTTCTGACTGGCATTCTTAAACAGCAGCTTGATCTAGAACCGTATCCTTTTTGTCTGTATATTTTAATTCTTTTCAAGTTGACGTACAGGTGGGTTATCAAAGAATCCTATCGCTTAAATCATGTTTTCGTTCACTCAAGCGATATCAGATATGAATTACCGTTGAATACAGAAACAAAGCCGTCAAAACGAAGACAGAAGTCTCTAAAGTGAACTCGTATCAAATCAGATCAGACAATACAGTATAGATGCTGTCATTGATTCTGTCAAGGAGGTGAAGAATTCGTAGGAGTTTTTACCCGGATACCTTCGTGGCTAGGGGTCGTTTTCTGGCAAAATTGGCTTTGCTGTCACTGATATGGTGTTGAAGTCAAAGTGGCCATAGTCAAAGTAATGGTTTATTATGAATACGCCTATTAATAGCAATGATGTAGAATTACGGTGTAATTATTAAGGTAACACCATTGTGTCAGTGAACAACTTAAGATCCACAACGTCTCAATGAAGACGACATCTAATAATGATTGAATAAGAAGAGTGTTACCTCTCAGTTTATTATATCCTGTCGACTGTATAAAAATGTATAGGTCTGTACAATTACACATATTCAAATAAAATGAAATTTTCTCGGTGTTAAACTGTTCATCTTTAGAAGTTATTTAAGTTGTTATAACTTTAGCAAGCATTGTCGCAGTGTTCTTTCAATTACCACCACTCCCTACGAGTAGGAGTTGAAAGCTAAGAACACTAACTATATTTGATTTCTAGTTTCTAAACTCAAAAACACATAGCGCTGTATAGTTGAAAACCTGGGAGCTCAGAGCATCACATTCCAGTTTCCCCTTCATTCAGTTTTTACATTGATAGTACTCATGGGTACTTCATTTAGATGAGTATATTGAGCATCGTCATTTTCTTCCTTCCCAGTCCACTTGAGAGAAGTGTAAGTCGCCGCGGCCTGCCGTCATTTATCTGTTCATAATTCCCATCATCAATAATTTTTCTCGTTGGTTGGTTTGTTCTCCACGTTTGTCTCAGAGTTTAATGATTTGGCGCGATATCGATAAATCAGAAAAGCGATGATCAAAAGTGAAATAAAAAGCAGGATTGATAACACTATAATTCCAGCAACATAATTTCCTGAAATGTATAAAGCCGTGATTATTGTGTTAGAGAAAAAAAAGTTTAATTCTTTCCGCAAAATGAATATAAACATATTTTTCTATTCATGTAGTTTACCTGTTTCTTTTAATTTTTCGACTGAAATTGTATAAGTGGTAGTGCCTTGAAATCGATCTTTGATATGACAAATGTATTTTCCAAAACTTGATTGGTCCTTCATTGATGCAACCAGCAAAGAACTACGATGAGGCACGTCTTTCTCCACAAAACTTTTCAGTGGCTTCTGATCTTTTTCCCAGCTGAAAGTAATTGGTGGTTCACCTTGAGCAGAACACAGCAGGTTGACAAGATCACCTTCCTTTGCCATTTCGTCACCACTGGACATGTTGGTTAACACACGAGGACTGCCTGGGGAAAAAGAACACGGGGAAATTAACACAAAACGTTTCTGTCATAAAAAAGCGCAATAAGGAGAAACTCAATGCTCAGTAGGAATTATAATCGGTAGGATAAATTAATAAGGTATTCACCTGCGTATTCATTTGTTTTTAAAGCAAGACTCCAGTCTGTGGAGTAAACATCGTCCTGTGATAAATTAGATAAGGATTGTTTAGTTCATGTTCCGTTTTATGTGTGCTACTATCCTTTTGAATGCTGCAAGTTTTCACACCTTTTTATTCAGAATAATCCTTTGAAAGATCCTATAACTAGTACCAGGTTCCAACGGACCATTGTAATAATTACTAGAGGTAGTTGAACTTCCTAATGTTGCATCACTTCTATTCCTACCATCACCAAGTATGAATTTGTTTTCAACAACACTGCTGGATGAAAATACAGCAGCAATATAAGGTTTATGGTCAGGTGATCTTCTTGCCTCAGCATACGTCACTAGTTCATTGTTGTCATAACTACCAGTTGATCTTAGTTCTTGGCCTTCATCCTTTAATTTCAAAGCCACCACGTAAAAATATCTACAAACAAATCCAGTACAGCATTGAAATTAAAACCACTAATTCGACCGTACTTTGAGTACTTTGAGCTAAGACTGAAAAAGCAAAAACGTACGAAAAATTTCCAGGAGGAATCTGCAATGTGGAAGTTAATGTTGTGGATGTTCGAGTTGTGGTCACCTCTGGTTGTTCTAAATACGAATAAAAATGACAATTAGAACAATTTACCCTGAAGAACTATTTGCAAAGAACCTGTCAATTGAGTGTAATATCTTCTGATAAATAAGCAGAAATAATCGAACAATGAACACTTACTTCCATTTGTAAACGTTTCTTCACTCTTGCTGTAACTTCCCTGACCGACACTGGTAATAGCGAGGACACGAACGTAATATTTGGTTAATGGATTTAAATTGCTTATGACCCATTTTCCTGCACTTGTCGTGAATGTTTGAAGGCAGGGCTCATTTCTTGACTGTAAAACACACACAGTGTAACCGATAATGATGCCATTTCTTTTCTCTTCTTCAGGAGGATCCCACGTGACTGATAATGAGGATGAACTTTCTGCAGTGACTTTGACGTTCAGTGGAGGACCTTCTGGAGCTAAGCACGAACAATATATACGCATGAACAATACTGTCTAAATATATTGACAGTGATAAAGGCGGCAATAATAAAGAAGGTGGGATGCTAATGATGTATTATGATCTTACCTTCTTCACCAGTCCTAAAAGCTATCTTAACACGTTCACCAGATCCTTTACTGTTTTCAAGAGCCACTGAAACCTCATAGTTCTTAAATGGAGTCAGATCCTTCATTGAGAACTTGTTTTCACCACTAAATGTTATAACCTTGTTTATGACTCGAGCACCGCCATGTTTCAGTATTATCCAAAACCTGGTAACAGGATTCTTGGAAGAAACCACGGGATCCAACCAAGACACTTCTGCGCTTCTGGACGTGATCTTGTTGACTGTCAAGTTGTATGGTCTTCCTGGCTTTATGGCTAAAATATAAATCAAGAAAACTTTAACAAACAAATGGTAGGGTGAGAGCAGCCCTGGTGAGAGTTAAGGTTAATTAAGATCAGCCATTATTGATCTGTGTTTATGAATTATGATATAAGTACAGTTGCAAAAATTGGCTTACACTTTCCACAAATCTGCACTCTCATACACGGCTGAACCACTGAATCAAGCGGAATAAATCTCAAGGCTTTTAGTTCAATATTATCGTCCACAGATTGTCTGACAACATGATTATTAGCATTTCTATTGCCACGAAATATCTGCAAGAAAATAAAAAATAATCGGCGTCGCAATTTTAGTAGAGCAACAGACTGAGAGCTAGATTCCGCTAACTACTTCACAGTTTATAAAGTAAAAGGATTATTAATTAACAACAATAGAAATTGAAGCTGAAATCTGGACGTATTCGGAATCAGTTTTAAACATAAAATGTAGTGATTTTTAGAGCTTACTTTTTCAGTTTGGTTTGAAGCTTGTTTCCATTGTATCATATCAACCGAGTAATTCAGATGATACGAAGTCACCCACTTGCTGTTAGTTCTATCACCAAATGTCGCCACATAATATACAACATAAAGTCTTCCTAAGTCAACTTGAAGATAATGTTTGTATTTGCCACTGGAGCACACCAAGAACTACCACTAGATATCCGTGCTTTAGCTGGATTGTGACCGCTCAGTGAACCTGATGCAGTGAAGCAGGAGTCGGGAAAATAATCTTTGTATTCTAACAGAGGATTCTCGCAAACTGCACCTGGAAATCAGGAATTGCCAAGAATAAGATTTGTGTGTGCAAAAGATCACTGCGTTTTCAAAGCGTTAAAACAAGACCCAATAAACAACGTTTTCTGTTGTCGAAAAAGTTGTCTGTTTCGTTATCTATGCTACATCAACCTACATGTCACGTATGACAGTTCCTTGCAATCGTTGGCAGAACTTCTTGTTGTTTGACATTGTGATAAAGCTGCTTCTCCTCCATTACAGTCAATACTTCCTTGAAACACGTCTTCTTTACTCTTCCCCGAAACAGTCGAAACTTCTTTAAGTGTTTTCCAGTAGCCCAGCTGATGGCACACGATATTCTTGGCCTGAGATTTTAAAACTTCGCTGCAGACAATTTCGTCCTTATTATCGATAGTGACGGTCAGAAAGCCTTCGTTTGGTGAAGTTGACGAAGTCAATGAGACAGATTCAACTATTGTAGAACGATATGAAATAAAAATGTTTATTCAGCATACGATAGATTAAAGCCTGGCTCACACTTGTCTTAAGAATCGGCGACCTTTTGTTTGAATTCAAAATACTTTGTCTATCGGAAAATAATACAATGGATCCTCCATTCTTAAGACATAGTGTGAACCAAGCCTAAACAATAGAATCATGATGTTTTTTTAGCTCTTACCACACGGTTTCGTAAAAGACGTGGAAGTATCAATACATTGATATTCAAAGTAAAGATATTTGTTCAACCCAGGACACAGATCATCAGAGAACAAGGTTTCATCCACAGTTATTTTACACTCATGTTGACCATCACATTGTTTCTTAACAAGACATGTTACATCAACTGTACAACTATAATCATCACTCAAACCACATGTCTTTGAGTCAGACAATCCACGGTAAGATGCAGTCTTGACCACCATGAACTGATCTTTAGGACAAGTGACATTCTCTGTCGTTTTTCCATAACATGTCACTGAACCTTAAAGTAAAGAATGCAGTGACTGTGTGTGGTTCTCTATGAGACCGCTTATTATTCTCTCTAACATGTATACTTTCAAATATTCTTCTCAGTCTCAGACAACCCCTATCAGGCAGAAAAATCGTACCGGCGGAAAAGAAACTTACCAAAAATAAAACGTTTATTCTCCTCGTCTACACAGCTTCTGACTGTTTTTATGTATCCATCAGGGTCTGCACACCTGGCTGCAGAATTATAAAATCCACGTAAACCTCCCCAAGAGGTTTGTTTTATAACCCGGCGGTCAGCACAGGCAGATACTTCTATAGCTCCTGGGGTATTAGGAACGTAGACGTAAAACATTTCAGGAAACCTATACTTCTTATAGATAGCAAGACATCCTTGTCTTTTCAAATTCAACATGGCGCCATTATCACGAAACCGAAACTGAGCAGCTGGATCCAGACAGTTGTTGGAGAGTTCAAGAAAAGATATGCTGCCCCAGTCCGAGCCGTCTGATTGTATTCGTGCTGTATAGATACACTGTCTTGTCTTGACATGTTTCACAAAAAAACCAGCAACACCTGAAACACAGCACAAAAAGGTAGAACTATATAAAAAAGAAAGTGACTCGTACAGATAAATATAAAACACAATGTGCCCTCCCCCCAAAAAACAACAGATGAAATCATCATTCACTAATCACTATAATATTATTATTTATTATGATTGTTAGTTATTATTATTAACATTAGTTTGATGACCTTGACATTTCTGAACTTCTGGGAGTTTATATGTTTTGTACAACCTAATTTGAAGCAAAACAAAATATACTTTATGCAGATTTCGTTTTATTGAGTAAATAATTGTGTATGCGGTTCAGTTTTTCAAACTAAATACCTAATTTCTGTTATCATTCATCACTTTCATCATGGCTTTATGAGAACTAATTAACACGGGGGAATTTCATAAACTTGATTGCTGGATTATTTGCTGGACATTAATTTCCTTGAAGAATTCTTGAAAAGGTGGGAAATATTGGAAAATATCGATTAAAATTTTTTATTTACATTCAATTTGGGAGTGGACGAGTGGTAAATTTAGTTTAAGCAACTCACTTTAGCTACGATTGTAGTTATACAAAAGAAAAAACAGTACCGAGGTGGCAAAGCTACTAGCCTACCAATCGCAACTTCTTAAAACCCGGAAGTATTTTACCATACTTCCGGGTTTTAAGAAACATTGGTTTTGACGAGATTGAATAAATCATTGCCATTCATAGTTTTGCAAATTTACAGCTGCAAGTAAAATCCACGTAGTGAAATTCAGTAAAAAAAACAAAACAAACGTGATAACGGAAGTGCTGCAGAAATGAGAAATCACCATCTTGATTAAATAAATTTTGTTAGTGTCGCGATAGATCAATAGACGATCTTGTTTTTTTCTTGACCTCGTATGAATTCCGATTTCTATAAATTCCCAAACCAACTGAAGCTTTGTTGTGACAATCAGCTCTTTAATCACGAATCATCGGCGGCCGTGATTCACAGCACGTCACAGGGACGAATCCTTGAGCATTTAGCGCGGAAGCAACTAGCAAGCTATACCTAACTACCATATAATACATTGGTATTGACCATATATAAGTCAACATAAATACTGTGCCGTTTCTTTTAATTCCGAGTTATATTTTACACATTTTTTCACAAATATCACTTAATAATTTTGTAAGGAAATTATCCATAAAAGTATATTTTGCATGAAGCACTGTCGCAGCGAAAGAAAATCGATAAGTTACGAAGTTAAGCTAAGTTTATACAAGGTAAACTAGCAGTCCTACCTTGAATGCAGGTGATCAGGTACACTACGACCATACATGTCGAGTACCATCTGCAACAATGCGAAAACATTTTTCAACTAATGCAATCCACATAAAAATCCCAATAGGAATGTGAAAATAAAAACTCGCTTAAGCGTGGATTATATTATAGGCGTAGCTACAATATTAACTCGTATTATTGTATTTCATATAACGTCATACATTCAAGTGGTCTAAGGCTAAGAGCGCTTTCCTTTAAAGGGACTGAGCGGCTAAAATGGGAAACCGGTCGTATTTTGAATTAAAATACAGTATTTCGTTAAGAATAAAGCAGTGAAACTCCATTTTCCGTCCTATACAGATGAAAATAACAATATACTTAAATGCATAGTTCTTGAAGTCAAAGTGGCCATAGTCAAAGTAATGGTTTATTATGAATACGCCTATTAATAGCAATGATGTAGAATTACAGTGTAATTATTAAGATAACACCATTGTGTCAGTGGACAACTTAAGATCCACGATCTCTCAATGAAGACGACATCTAATAATGATTGAATAAGACGAGTGTTACCACTCAGTTTATTATATCCTGTCGACTGTATAAAAATGTATAGGTCTGTACAATTACAGATATTCAAATTAAAAGAAATTTTCTCGGTGTTAAACTGTTTATCTTTAAAAGTTATTTAAGCTGTTAGAACTTTAGCAACCATTGTCGCAGAGTTCTTTCAATTACCACCACTCCCTACGAGTAGGAGTTGAAAGCTAAGAACACTAACTGTATTTTATTTCTAGTTTCTAAACTCAAAAACACATAGCGTATAATTGAAAACCTGGGAGCTCAGAGTCCTGAGAGCTTCCAGTTTCCCCTTCATTCAGTTTTTACATTGATAGTACTCATGGGTACTTCATTTAGATGAGTGTATTGAGCATCGTCATTTTCTTCCTTCCCAGTCCACTTGAGAGAAGTGTAAGTCGCCTGCTCATCATTTATCTCATCATAATTCCCTGGATCATCGATTACGTTTTCGTCGTTGGTTGGTTTCTTCTCCACGTTTGTCTCAGAGTTTAATGATTTGGCGCGATTACAATAAATCAGAAAAGCAATGATTAAAAGTGAAATGAAAAGCAGGATTGATAACACTATAATTCCAGCAACATAATTTCCTGAAATGCAAGCCGTGATTATTGTGTTAGAGGAAAAAAAGTTTAATTATTTTCGCAAAATGAATATAAACATATTTTTCTATTCATGTATAGTTTACCTGTTTCTTTTAATTTTTCGACTGAAATTGTATAAGTGGCAGTGCTTTGAAATCGATCTTTGATATGACAAATGTATTTTCCAAAACTTGATTGGTCTTTCATTGATGCAACGAGCAGAGAACTACGATAAGGCACGTCTTTCTCCACAAAACTTTTCAGTGGCTTCTGATCTTTTTCCCAACTGAGAGTAATCGGTGGTTCACCTTGAGCAGAACACAACAAGTTGACAAGATCACCTTCCTTTGCCATTACGTCACCACTGGACATGTTGGTTAACTCACGAGGACCGCCTTGGAAAACGAACACGGGAAAATTGATATAAAAACGTTTCAAAACGCCTCATAAAAAAGTGCAATAAAGACAAACTCAATGCTTTCTCTTTCAGTAGGAATAGTCATGCCTTATTCTCTGAATAATAATAACAGTACATACATTTTTACTAAAAATTCGTAGTATTTTCAGAGATGTTAATATAAAATCAATTGAGTCATAATATCGCTGTAAGAATTATAATCTTTTTGACGATAAATTAATAAGATATTCACCTGCGTATTCATTTGTTTTTAAAGCAAGACTCCAGTCTGTGGAGTAAACATCGTCCTGTGATAAATTAGATAAGGATTGTTTAGTTCATGTCTCGTTTTATGTGTGTTACTATCCTTTTGAATGCTGCAAGTTTTCAGTTTTCACACCTTTTTATTCAGAATAATCCTTTGAAAGATCCTATAACTAGTACCAGGTTCCAACGGACCATTGTAATAATTACTAGAGGTAGTTGAACTTCCTAATGTTGCATCACTTCTATTCCTACCATCACCAAGTATGAATTTGTTTTCAACAACACTGCTGGATGAAAATACAGCAGCAATATAAGGTTTATGGTCAGGTGATCTTCTTGCCTCAGCGTACGTCACTAGTTCATTGTTGTCATAACTATCAGTTGATCGTCGTTCTTGATCTTCGTCCTTAAATTTCAGGGCTACCACGTAAAAATATCTACAAACAAATCCAGTGCAGCATTGAAATTAAAACTACTATTTCGACCGTACTTTTCAAAGACTGACAAAGCAAAAACGTACGAAAAATTTCCAGGAGGAATCTGCAATGTGAAAGTTAATGTTGTGGATGTTCGAGTTGTGGTCACCTCTGGTTGTTCTAAATATGAATAAAAATTACAATTAGAACAGTTTACCCGGTGTAATATCTTCTGATAAAACTCTTCATCAACATACAATGAATTACACAATAGAATTATGAACGTGAATGTTATGATTGTTATCTCTTACCACACGGCTTCGTAAAAGACCTGACAGTGTAATCACATTGATATTCAAAGTAAAGATATTTTCTCCATCCAAGACACAGATCATCAGAGAACAAGGTTTCATCCACAGTTATTTTACACTCATGTTGACCATCACATTGTTTCTTAACAAGACATGTTACATCAACTGTACAACTATAATCATCACTCAAACCACATGTCTTTGAGTCAGACAATCCACGGTAAGATGCAGTCTTGACCACCATGAACTGATCTTTAGGACAAGTGACATTCTCTGTTGTTTTTCCATAACATGTCACTGAACCTTGATAAGGATAACACGAAATGTTAATCGCGATCGAAACTTAAAAAGATGCAGTGAGTTTGCATGTCCACTTGGTTTGAGAATATATAATTAGGTTCTGAGCACTTCTTCTCTTTACTGTTGAATACATTTCTCAGACAACTCTATCAAGCAGAAAGATCGTACCGGCAGGAAAGAAATTTACCAAAATTAAAACGTTTATTCTTCCCGTCTTCACAGCTTGTGGTCGTTTTTAGGTATCCATCAGGGTCTGCACACCTGTCTGCAGAATTAAATTTCCCACGTAAACCTCCCCAAGAGGTTTGTTTTATAACCCGGTGGTCAGCACAGGCAGATGATTCTATAGCTCCTTTGTTTGGCGGAACGTAGACGTAAAACATTTCATCTTCATGATCCTTATTATATATAGCAAGACATCCTTGTCGTTTCAAATTCAACATAGCGCCATTATCACGAAACCGAAACTGAGCAGCTGGATCCAGACAGTTGTGGGAGAGTTCAAGAAAAGATACGCTGCCCCAGCTCGAGCGGTTTGAATGTATTTGTGCTGTGTCATAGATACACTTTCCTGTCTTCACATGTTTCACAAAGAAACCAGCAACACCTGAAACACAGCATAAAAAGTAATACCAAAAAACAGTACTGTAGTACAGAAAAATATCTCATTTCTGTTTTCATTCATTATTTTCGTGAAAAATAATTAGCAAGCTGGAGTTTCAACCTTAATATTTAACGAAACTTTTTCCTGTGATTTCAACTAAAAACTTGAAAAGGTTGCAAATATTGGAAAATCTTGATAAAGAGTTTTGAATTTACCTTCAATTTGGTGGGGGTTAATCTGTGTTACGTACTCGCTTTAGCAACAAATGTGGTTACTTTTCTCAAGATAGTTTTAACGAGGTGAACAGACAGAACGATAAACATTAATCAACCAGCATCTATAGTATACCAGACTACAGGTGGTATAGATACCTATCGCAACATTTCAAAGCGCTAGCGGGTAAATTTACCATACTTTCGGGTATTAAGCCGATGCGTTAGTTTTAGACAAGAGTCTATAGCGATTAATCCCATGTCATTGGTAGTTTTGCAAATGTATAGCAGCGATGCTTAATAGTGAAATTTATTTAATATTTGTTCCAAACCTAACAAGCATGATAACGGAAGTGCAGCAAAACCCATGTTGATTAATTAGATTGTTATAGTGTAGCAATAGGTTGATAAACGATCTTGTATTTTTTTTTCGACCTCGAACGAATTCCGACTTCCATGAAGCTTTGTTGTGACAAGCTCTTTTATTACGAATCTCCAGTCGGATTCATTCACAGAGACGAATTCTCGAGCACTTGACTAATATATTGGTCAACATATTGTCAAGAAATTATTTACCATTAATCATACATGCATTGTAACGTTTTTTTTTCTATGTTATCACAGTTCCACTTTTATTGTGTTTGTAATTGATATTATGTAAGGACATTACAATTAGATATCTTTTATATTTGAAGTAAATTTTGTATATAGCATTATCTCATCCAAAGAAAGCGGATATTCATATACTTCGCTCTAGCGTACGAAGTAAACTAACAGTCTACTAACTACCTTGGATATAGGTGATCAAGTATATTACAACCATCCATGTTGAGTACCATCTGCAACAACGCGAAAACATCTTTCAACTTATGCAACTATATATAAATCCCAATAAAAATGTGAAAAAAAACTCGCTAAAGAGTGAGAAATATTGTAATACAATTATATTTGCTTATGAGTTTCATGTGACGTCATAGGTTCATGGTGAAACAATATATTAGGCAATAGGCGGCGGTGTCTGTAATGAGTTACCGGTTGTGACAAAGGCTTTATTCCGGTTTCAACGTTTGTGAGACTTCCACGTATGGAAGTATTAATCGGCGATATTCTACGTCCAGGTATCTGCCTGCGCTCTATGGAAAAAATGATCACAGGCAATTTAACATTTAATTAATGATACTAACGTGTGAACTTGAAACATTTTTTCAATCTCTGATGAGGTGGTTAGTCACTGGTGATGTCGTATATGCCACACCCCTACGTAGTTAATTGAAACGAAATATTGCATTCAAGCACCTTATACGACGTATCTCACTGGAACTTGCAATATATCGCAGGCTCGACAACAGGCGTTGTTTGGTCTTTGGATTCGCCTAATTTGCTACACTCAGTGATTTGCCACATTTGTGTCAATTCGTGTGTCTGATTACACTGATTGTGCACTGATCAAATAACTACCATTTTCTCCAAATTTAGTATCAATATAAACCACTACGGAATGGCTTCAGAGTAAGTACGATTGTGAAACGGTTTATTTTCCATATAAATCGTTAGAAATGAATTGTTACTATAATATTGTGTTGATTGTTGTAAGAATATTAATTATTAGTCTACCGAGTGCATATAAAGATTACAATGACATCTTTCATAAATTTTAATATCTATAGTGACACGTTGCATCTGTAGTTTTGTTTATTTTATAGTATATTCTGATAATATTTTAGTTTGTACTAGCGATTGTTTTAAACATTGCTTTATAAATGTTTGGAATGATCTAGATTTTATGATTTTAGATAGAACCTTCTGTATTAATCACATATATTATATATTAATTTAATACTGTGGAAAATTTTTCTTTATATAAATCATATATTGTTTGCTATATGGTCTTCTAAGTTCTATCACTTTACACATGATGTACTTAACACTTTGACCCAAATTAAAACCTTGATTTTATCTAATCTTTGATCCTAATCTAGGTGACATATGTGTATGATAGCTTAGAATACTGGAACAATTGATATTTGCTGTCTATGCATTGCTTTTGTGTGCACATATGCTTGTAAGCCATTTCAAAAATAAATATCCTCAAATATCCCAAATACTTTAGATTCAAACCACATCCACAGGCTTCCCAAATTGCCACCAGACTCTGGAATGCTGATAAAAATAGACTGACCCCGGGTGTTGATTATGACCTTGACCTTCAGGGGTACACTAAGAGTTACCAAAGAACAGATCGAGCTGAAAACCCACTTTTTAGCTGGGTGAAACCTGATGTTTTTGAAAGGCCTACATATAAAGGTGATCTAATCTATTTATCATGAATTTGTACGTGAATAAAAACACTATGTGTATAACTGAAAAGATGAAATATTACTTTTACACAGCCTTTATTGCATTACTGGATAACTATGAACGTGACACAGGCCTTGCAGAAATTGTCACCCAGGAGGAAATCAATGAGAATCGAAGGTTTATTGATCTCATCATGCAAACTGAACCAATGAAAATTGCCCATGAAGTATTAGCCAAGTATAAAAAATCTCCACCAGATGTTCCAGGTTTTAAGCATCAGCTTTATCAGATCTGGTTTGAGCTGTACTCAAGAACCAAAGGAAATAGGTAATCATACAGATTATTCAGCAAAAACACAGAAATACATATGTGATTGAAATAGGCAATTAAAAAAGTACACAACATGATGTTTTTTATCAACAGTATTAATTATTAAACTGTGAAGGATTTTTTTGCATTTTTGGCCATGTAGATCATTGTAGAGTATGTTAATTGTATTATTTTTCATCATTTTATGTGGTTAGAAATAAAGATTCATCTGGATTTGAACACGTTTTTGTTGGGGAAAGTCGAGCGAAGGAAGTAATCGGCTTTCATAACTGGATTCAGTTTTATCTTCAAGAGAAGCGAGGAAATGTTGATTACCAGGGCTATATTAGAGGTCGAGGATGTCGTGGGGTAAGATTGATAGTTTGTTTTCTAGAAATCTTTATACTGATGTGCACCACCAATACATGTACGTCCACTTGGACCTTGGTAACTTACGTCGGTGATTTTTCCCAATTTTATCTATAGATGTGTATTCTAAAAGTACGATCTTTTGTTTGGTCGCGCAATGGCATTGACAGTGTTATTTTTCAGAATGATGACATGCAGTATAAAAGTGAAGACTGACAAGTATCTCTCTAACAACTTCACTTCGTTTTCTTTGTAGAAACCAAGTGAGGATACTCATTTGATTACGATTCAGTTTCAATGGAAAGATCAAGTTAAACCAATGGGGAGTTCATTCATAGGAACCAGCCCGGAATTCGAGGTTGCATTGTATACAGTTTGTTTGTTGATGGACTCGTCTGGCAGTACGAGCCTTGAGATGGAAGACATGGATCTTACGATAACCACTCATCGCTTCATTGGACGAGGATCGAATAACAGAGAAAAACATTTCATCGCTTCTTCGTTTCCAAAAGCTATGTGAAATGATGCAATATTCCGTTCAATGCTTCTGTGGAAGTTCAGAATACAGAAATTTCAAATAAATGCGCGATATTCATATTTTTATCTTCGTCGAATCAACGCAGTTTGTATTTTATTACATATTTTAATAAATGGCAACGTGGCAATGAAAATGTGTTTTTATATCAATCTAAGAATATTTAATATAAAATTAAAATGAAACTTCTTTGTGTTTCCTCCAATTTTCGATACTCTAAAATTCAGTAATCGGCAAATGAAGGGGTCGCCGGAAGATTTAAATCACGTGTTTTATCCCAATACATCTGCATCATTCTTAACGAGCCAGGCCAAGCCCCATCCCTGGGCCCTCAGACATTATAATAGCACCTGTTTTGAAGTAGAACAAACCATTTTCTCGGTATGTTCTCTACAAACATATACGAGAAGTTCGCGCTGCCTCTGAGTCAAAACACGTACACTGTACTCATTATTTCAATACTTTTCCACGTTGTTTGTGGAGTGATATCAATCAGCGGTAATTTGCTAGTTCTACTGGTCTATGGAAAACGTCTTCACGGCCGTGAGACGCGGAGACCACCGGATTTGCTCGTTGCAAATCTGGCCGTTTCAGATGTGGCTGTTGGCTTGTTTCTTCTTCCTCTTATGATCGTAACAGATATTTTTATTGCACTGGGCCACGTTTTATTCCTTCGTGCTGTATTGGAATCTCTGTTTATGCCACTTCTCTCCACAGTCTCGATATGGACCGTGCTAGGAGCGAGTGTGGATCGTTTTATTTCGATAAAATGGCCGCAGAGTTATAAAACTACCCTATACCGTACACGAGTGTACAAGTGGATCTGTTTTACCTGGATCTATGCCTCAACATGGATCTGGTTTCCATTTCTTCCAGGTAATGGAACAAACCATTTCGCTACTTATATTATTTGATTTCACAGTTTTTCAAAAGAATTACATGTAGATGGTTTTCAGATCTTCTGACACTTCTGATTCTTTGGGGTGGGGATATTAATATATTCATGTTCGCATGCCGCAGAAAATAAAAATTACTCATTTACTCTAGCTCTCTCTCTTAGTTATTCTAGCTCTCTCTCTTAGTTATTCTAGCTCTCTCTCTTAGTTATTCTAGCTCTCTCTCTTAGTTATTCTAGCTCTCTCTCTTAGTTATTCTAGCTCTCTCTCTTAGTTATTCTAGCTCTCTCTCTTAGTTATTCTAGCTCTCTCTCTTAGTTATTCTAGCTCTCTCTCTTAGTTATTCTAGCTCTCTCTCTTAGTTATTCTAGCTCTCTCTCTTAGTTATTCTAGCTCTCTCTCTTAGTTATTCTAGCTCTCTCTCTTAGTTATTCTAGCTCTCTCTCTTAGTTACTCTAGCTCTGGTTTCTGCCAAAGTATAATTTTAGGATTAAGCATTTGAATGATTTAAATAATTATGTTATTCATCGAGTATCACCTCGCCTGTATCATATTTCTACTTTATATATTTCATAATGCAAATAACTAATTCATTCGCACTGATTATTTTTTAAATGCTTAATTACTCCTGTGCTATTCAGATCATATGGTAATTTTAGGATTCATCGAGAGAGAAAAGTATCAGTCTACATTCTGTATCTTGCATCATTAAATTCATTCTTGGGGTCCAATTTATGTTCAGTTAAGGTTAGTTTCCATTCAGGAAAATTCTCCTTTGGATCGGACAGGACAGGAAAGTTTCCTTTGTGTAAACGACGCCTGAGAACTTACCGACAAAGGAAATTTTCCTGTCCGTTCCGATCCAAAGGAGATTTTTCCTGAATGGAAACTAGCCTTTAGAGTTATCGTGATTATTTGGACACGACAGGAAGTCAGGAATGATCAGTAGACCGCGAATCTCAGACCATAAGTATCTTAATATACTGAGCCGGTGTCGTTTGAGTCTACTGCATAAAACTAAAACGATGATCATTATTGTCATGTTAATCATTAATGTACGTTTCCAGGTGTTTTTGGCAAATACATTATAATGATTCGCGCATTTGTTGGCTTCGGCGTGGCCTGTGCTATCATCTGCAGTTGGATCGCGATCTATTATGAGCTACGTAAAATAAGAAAGAGAGTCGGCACCGCCGCGGTCAATCACAGAATGTGGCACCATGGCGTGCAGAAGAAAGTGGCTAAGATGTTCTTCTGTGTTATGATAAGTTTATACGCTTGCTACACTCCTCTGTGGATCCGAGCAATCGCACATGGTTTTAAGGCTTTAAATTATCCAGAGTATGAAATCATTGCTGTCTCGCTGATCCTCGCTAATTCTGCCATAAATCCTATCATATACAGTTTTACCAATAGGGTATTTCGCTCTGAGCTTTTTGGCCGCAACTCGCCATAAAAATGAAGAAGTGACGGTGAAATTAGAGGACTTTCGAATGTCGGACTGTGCAATGAGTCTCAATGCAAAGTCCGACATCCCGTAATTCCTGAATGAGAATACGAGAATATCTACACAGGAAGACATTCCTGGAAAGATCCTTTCGAAGTGTTCTCATGGCAACTATAACACTGAAAAATCTCCCCTGTACAAACTTACACATCACTGACAAGTAGATCTTAAGCCTGGTTCCGACATCCGCGATGTATTATTCATTTGTTATTTTAAATGACGAAGAAAATTTATTCAAAGCTATTCAAAATAACAAAGCACACGTTATTCATCAATGATCACCGACAATACTCACAATAGCCATTGTACTGAAGATGTGCACTTTGCATAGATAGTATAAATCATTATACACGAATATGATAATATTATTATAAGAACTGAACTACATAATATTATAATTATTGAACTATGATTAGCAACTATATCATTGCACACGAAAATGTTTCACAACTTTTCTCTGTGTTCAAATATTCAAATACTGAACTCAGCTCTTAAAGCGTCTGAAAACAGACGGGTGGTTTATTTAATCCCAATTCTAAAGGAGTAATTAAAGCTCCCCAAACTCTCAGGGAGCCAAAGCAAAAACGTATTCTAGTTCGTGAAGTTATTCACCAGATTGTGTATTTGTTGTACATGGCGTATTGCCATGCCTCCTCCCCGTCTTCGTGGAAGATATTCTGAACTCCGTTTGGTATCTCTGGTTGTCGACAGAAGTACGCTTGCACGGCAACATACACAGAAGTAAGTGCTCCAAATATCGCGATCTCCAGTAAAACCATTGATGCAGTACGACAAAAACCTTGTTGTCCTGTTTCCCCTCAAGGCTCAAACTATATTGCAATTGAAACAAAAATTAGTTTTAAAATTATTGTTTTAAACTGCAGTCTTGTTAATAGCGCTTGACAGACTGGTGTTTCATGAATGCTACTTTGACACTACAGGCTGGCAGATATAGCTATGCCTATGGTACCTGTTGTGGTTATGTAAATTATCGTTGTTTGTGCACTTATAATGCATGATCTTAAAAGCAATATTTGCGAGCTTCTTTGAGTATGATTCAATGATGCGAGGTTCAGTTGTCGATAACCATGAACTGTTTACGAAACCGAGGGCAGTTCTGAATGGTGCCACAGACTGCCACTGTTTAGAAGAATGCAAACATATGTGGGGATATTACTACAAGCAAAACATCGCCTGTAAAAATGAGCAATTCTGACATGCTGTAAACCTTGGCCAAACTTTAAATTTAGATTACATTGGGTTTTCCCAAGGTTTTATAGATTCAGCTTATATTGTCTGCTTATATTGTCTGCAAGAGATGCTCACATTAGTACAGTTCACTGTGTACTAGCTACTAAGCAGAGTAGCAGACTCGTCTCTGAAATTCTCCTAATGCTAATTGTAGTTCACATCCGGTTTTACCGAGAAACGTGTAACACGAGGCTTACGGTTGACTGACTCGAGTGACTTCTAAAGTCCACACAAACAAATTCGAAGCTGGCTTTGTTTATTGAAATATCAGTTTTATAATAAAATTGCTTCACTTTGCTGCGAAAAATAAAAAGCTCGGGTTTTTATAATGGTAAAGCAACATACTGTGCGGTTGACTGTTGAAAATCAGTCTGGTTTTGCAATGAAATTTAAGGGTGATTGGTTTGATAGTGGTCGCTTAGCAGACACGTATAAATGGCCTCAGAATGTAGCAGATGGCAGACATATGGATATCTTAAGTTACGAAAGAGACAACTCCCTGGCTGGCTGCAGTGGCTACACCAGTTATGACATCAATGGTACAACCATTACGTTTGCTTTCAGCAATCCGACCTCAGGGAAGAATAAGCTGGGGGTTGGCGTTGGAGGCAAGGCGGTTTGGCAAGAAATGAGTCATCATGATTATGACGAATTTACTCTCCATGTTCCTGTGTGTTCCGTCACGTTACGGTTTGTTTGCAAGTGCACTGGCTCCACAACCAATCATGCTACAGTTAATATTTATCACACTTAAATTTAATGACGTGTGATTTCAGTCATCGACTCAAATGAATTTGGACATCTCCAGTTTGTTAATCAGTTGGTTGTAAGAAGACGATCATTATTGATGACTTAGTTTGTACTAAACTTGTTGTTAATTAAATGTATGTGTGGACATGACTATAATTCGTCAGAAACTTACTCGTATTTATTTTAGATGCACAAATTATATCAACTGTGACTGAGACAGGGATTGTTTCAAAACCCTAAAAGAATATCAAAACACTAAAATTTCTCGCTAAAAACACTTAAAAAACGTTTAGGCGTTTAAATCTTGTCATTTCCAAGCGTGTGCTTTATTAGTCGTTTTCTATGCATTTACTTGTTAGGGACCGCCTCCCGAGACCAGGAAAAGCTTAAATACGTTAAATTTATCTTCGCTCTCAAGGCTTGCCACTGTAGCTGATTCGTCTATGACGCTAGGCGTGTGGCATACAGCCCACTCTGTTTCTCACTGAGACGTAACGGTTAGGTGCACATACATCATGGTCTGGGGGCCGTAGTGCATCTCCCCCTTAGACGGCCGTTAAGATGTGAGTTATGGGGGGGAGTTCTTCCTATAGCAACTGTCCTTGCACCTTTCGTAGTTGTAATCTATGCTGGTATATCGCAGCTGGTTGTAATATCACCGGTTAGATTGTGGCATAGAGCTGGATGATCTCTTTTGCGTGTTTTTACGTTCTTTCCAACTTTTTTTTTTGCCGTGCTTTCCAAATTTTTCTTTTACAAACAAAACAAATACTGGTATTAAACATATATGAACCGGATATGGTTCGAAAAAAAAATTATAACGACTAAAAACCACCTTAATTACCCCTGAATACTCTCCACAGTCTCTGCATCGCTGAATCTCTGAAAGAAACAATAGCAGAGATCATTCATAAACATCAAACATTTATTATCAGCATTTTCATGAACCTTGAAGCAGTAAAACAGCAAAAAAGACATTCAGATAGTCAACTCTGCATTCTCGTTAGTGCCTTTTCGTTAGTGCCTTCTCGTTAGTGCCTTTTCGTTAGTGCCTGTACGCTGTTTTCCGGCGTTTTTGGTCAAGTCCGCCCGAAAACGTCTTTTTCGACCATGGTCGAGTCCGCCGGAAAATAGCGTATTCAAGTAATTCAACCATGGTCGAGTTCGTCGGAAAATGGCGTATTCGACCATGGTTGAGTTCGCCGGAAAATGGCGTATTCGACCATGGTCGAGTGATCTTCACAGTGTTAGTCCTCCTAATAATCCCATGTTTTTGCTTTGTTCTCCTTGGAATGAGAACAACGAAGCACTAGCAATTTCTAAACAATTATTGTTTTTCTTCGGAAACGATGAATATTTCATTAAATATTTTGTAAAACAAAAACAACCAACTAATTATTTCATTCGAAAGTTAATCGACCATGGTCGAGTTCGCCGGAAAATGACGTATTCGACCATGGTTGAGTCCGCCGGAAAACACTAAAATTTCTAAAAGAATATCAAATTTCTCGCTAAAATCACTTCAAAAACGTTCAGGCGTTTAAATCTTGACATTTCCAAGCATGTGCATTATTAGTCGTTTTCTATACATATACTTGTTAGAGACCGCCTCCCGAGACCAGGAAAAGCTTAAATACGTTAAATTTATCTTCGCTCTCAAGGCTTGCCACTGTAGCTGATTCGTCTATGACGCGCTAGGCGTGTGGCATACAGCCCACTCTGTTTCTCACTGAGACGTAACGGTTAGGTGCACATACATCATGGTCTGGGGGCCGTAGTGCATCTCCCCCTTAGGCGGCCGTTAAGATGTGAGTTATGGGGGGGAGTTCTTCCTATAGCAACTGTCCTTGCACCTTTCGTAGTTGTAATCTATGCTGGTATATCGCAGCTGGTTGTAATATCACCGGTTAGATTGTGGCATAGAGCTGGATGATCTCTTTTGCGTGTTTTTACGTTCTTTCCAACTTTTTTTTTTGGCGTGCTTTCCAAATTTTTCTTTTACAAACAAAACAAATACTGGTATTAAACATGTATGGACCGGATATGGTTCGAAAAAAAAATTATAACAACTAAAAACCACCTTAATTACCCCTGAATACTCTCCCCAGTCTCTGCATCGCTGAATCTCTGAAAGAAACAATAGCAGAGACCATTCATAAACATCAAACATTTATTATCAGCATTTTCATCAACCTTACAGCAGTAAAACAGCAACAAAGACATTCAGACAGTCAACTCTGCATTCTCGTTAGTGCCTTCAGCCCGAGAACTGTCGATCAACAGTCTGGATAAATCACCTGGCATTCCCTGCGAGTTTTCAAACAGTCAGCGGGGGGGGGGGTGAGTAGTCAGGGGGGGCGTTGAGTAGGAGAGGGCACGAGTAGCAGCACGCATTGACATATGCATGGTCTTCGACAATATACCATAGACAAAAGAGAGATAGATTGATTTTATATTCAGTTTATTTATTTGTAATCCCTATTTTTTCTTGGTTTTTAGTTCGTTTTGATTCGAGTTCTTGTTCTCGTTCTTTATCTAACTGTTCAATATTTGTTTTAGTTTCATTCTCTATATCTTCCAGAAGTTTCTTTTTCCATTGTTCCTCGATCACCGCTCGTAGTTCAAGATTCTGCCGGGTGTTGTAATCTGCTCTGGGCTCAAAACAGGCGTTCGAAAGATTTATGTCTTGCCTATAAAAAATGGAGAAAATATAACACATAGTGTTTCACTTTTCACTGTTTCTGCTATACAATAGCCTTTCAATGTTGGCATATGATGCACACTTAAAGATTTTCATTTTTCGTTACCTCAATGTCGGTTTTTTATGTCCCTCAGGATGACCTGGTGGTTGGATCTTTCTGCTTGTTGTCTCAGTTCGACGTTGCTGCGAGCGTGTCGGATGAACGTGTGGTGTATGTGTTTGAGCGGGAATAACTTGATATTGAGGGATCTGTGTTAAAGCTGATGCAAGTCGGGTGGTCCACAGTGATGAAGGTATGTCATCTTTGGTAAACTTTCTTGCAAGCTCCGTTTCAGCCTGTAGTCAACATATGCTGGTAAATTTTATATTCTTGATTTGTCATGTCCAAAAACACAACAGTGGCAACAGAACAGCCCAGTTTCATACGTGTCGGAAGGCAACATACATTACCTTTGCTATTTTCATTGCCTCAAGAACACGCAGTTCGCTCTCAGTAGTTTGACGTTGCATTAGTGAAGACCAAGCAGCGTTGGTCACGCCATCCTTAGTGGCGTCATTTCTATAGTAACGACATATCTGTACCAGGCTCTTCACGGCCCCGTAACGGACTTTCCAGCTCTCCTTGTTGTCATCTAAAATGATAAAAATATATTTATTTTCCTCTTAAGCCATGAGTTTGGGTCAAAATGTGTGTGGTTTGTGTTCATTGGGAAACCGGGAAACCTTCCCAAAGTCACTTACCATATTGTAGAAATCCAATCAAGCCGCAGTTTGGTTTCACTTCACGTCTATTTCTCTCCTCTGTGCCTACAATCGAGATTTTCTGTACTTCTGCGCATTTTCCGTTCAAACAAACTGTTGTCAGACATTCACAAAATGTGTAAACCAGTTCCCAAGGCCAGCCATGACGTCTTTTTGGTCGGGTAGCCATTGTGAAAGAGGAAACAGGAATATCTTTGCCAGCACTTCCCCGATGCCTGCTGTAAAGTGCCGAGTCGTGAGTTTTATATGACTCAATGTTTTCTGTCGTAAACTGTTCCTGAGTTAAATCTAAACCAACAAATTCTTGCAAGGTTTCCACCAAACTCGATCTTGTGTTTTGTTCTTCATCTGACACGCGTTCATTCCTTAGAAGACTATCCCGAAATGCAGTTGAATTACGTGCCTTTTTATCTCTACAATGGAGAAAAGCTTTGATTGATAAAGTTAAAAGGGTTGAGAGCTGTCTCGTCCATTTCATTCCACAGCCAAACGAGAGCAATATCAGAAGCTGCAAATTTTTACACTTCCGTTTATAGCATGCAAACAGTCGAGTGATTACTTACGGACTGGTGGGTAAACTGGAGTAACAGGTTTCACATAAATGAGGGGCTTTTTCAAACGGTATTATCACCGGTGAGAATTCCTGTGACATGAGGCATTGGAAGGCTTTCAGAACACGCACGTTTTTACAACTGGCGTCCGCGAGAAAATAAAATGCCAAGACTACTTCCAACCTAGATTTTAATAAAGTGGATTTAGGTATATATTAGGATCATCTTGTGATGAATGCTTGTCTAAACGACATTGCTGAGTAAAACTAACCATTCTTCCTGAAGTAATCGCGTGGCACTCTCAAGTAAGTCGCACAAAACCTCACTAAGTGAACTGACATCATGATTGACAACGTGCCAAACATTAAGAGTGCACTGAAGAAAAATAGAGATGCCTTTATCATAGTCAGTTTCATCATCTTTCAGATCTTCCGCTACAGAAACTGGTTCTTCTGCAGAAACACCGTGATTAGAAACTTTATCAAACTTTGTTTTAGTCATGCTCTCTCTGTTCATTTGACTACTATCATTCATTTTCATCGTCGCGTCTTGTGGGTCTCCTTTCCGAGCCGGATCAATCCTTGATTCGTCTTGAGATAAACCCTCTTTCTTAGAATTTTTGATCATACTGCATATGATACGACCCTGGGGAAAATTGTTTAATTGTTTTACTTTTAAATCGTGTTGAAGGACAAATTATGTCACATAAATACAAAGCTTCCAAATTAATTAACTTACGGCCTCGTCAATTATGCGAACTGAAAGATATGCTCCTGGAAACTGGTCAAACGCTAAAGCTTTTTCCGAGAAACCTGAGAATCAGAGAATTGTATACAAGCTTAGTGCATTCTTAAATAACGTGATTTTTTCACAAATATTTTGTAATCGATCTACCTCTTAAATATTGTGCCAGAGACGTTTGTTGATCTTCGTATCCCTGTAAATAGAAAACACATTAAAAACTACAGAAATTTTGGTGTTTCTTAAATTGACAATCAAGAGTTTCACCTGTAACTGATCCAGGAGATAGTGACAGTAGAGTCGGATGAATACCAATCTAGTCATCTGGAATTTGAAATATGTATCAGTAGGAAAATTGAATTTGATTGCACGCTCTCTCTTGAGCTTAGGAAGGTTTGCAGTTGATCAAGTTGAGAGCGAAATAACATAATAAAGTGGAGGTGAATATAACTTAAGAATAGTCACGGGTGTATTTTATGATTGACTACCTTGAGAAGTAAAATTTCGTTGCTTCGTAATACGGATGAATTTCCTGTATTCTTCTTTAGCCAATGCACGCCACTTTTAGCGAGGTAAAATAAACTGTTCAATAAAATGCAGAAAAGACAGAGAGATCAGAAGTTAAAATTTATTATTGCTATGTTATTATACGTGCATTCCATGATTCCACCGCCGTACAGTTAACATGAGCACTTGCGTTATCTGGATGGCAATGGATTTGAAAACTTACATGCCTGAATCAAATTAACGCAACCTTATTCACCTCAAAATCTGTTCCTCGTTCATTACGGCCTGATCAAGCGAAGCTATAAGACTTTCTATACACGCTAAAGGAAAGAGTTAGAAGTCAGAGATTGCTGTTTTACGTCGTGATGCTTTTACAACACAGAAATGCAGACCTTCCTCTAGTTTGGAGCTGCGACATTGCGAAAGCAATGCCAAATCAACCCAGGCTCTTGGAAGATCAACGTGATCAGCTTCGCCAGCTTGTCTAAGGCCAGCCAATCTCTAGAGAATGAGAATTGTTCACTTTCAGATGTGAAGGATTTGGCTCAGTACGTCATATTTCCATAGGACAACGTTTCATCGCACCGGCCGTAAACCAGCGATATTTACTATAAACTACCTGCAATCGTTTTAGCATTTTCATAGCTGTATCCTCGAGCTTTTCTCTCTCCTCTTGATTACTGTCATTAAACTAAATCCAAAACAGCAGCATAGAGGAATTATTACTGCTCATGCTATACAATACGTCACTGCATAGTCCAGATGGATATACAGTTTTGGCTGATTTGAACTCATCATGCAAGTATGGACAAACTCGCGCATATATGGAACGAGATCTGACACCACATTGTATGATACGCATGTTTTTTAACTCCTACCTTGTAGACAAACTCTTCCGTCACCTCGAATGGAAGAGGTCTGGTAAAAAATAAAGAAAGAAGTTTCTAATCGTGACAAAGCTAAAGATAAAAGCAGTAAGGAGCTCTGTGAGTATCCCATCTTCTCGAATATTATAGTGGCTTGCATCTCAATGCTCAATAAACGAAAATACAAGCATAACATCTTAAAGGTATAAAATGATAGTACTTCTGTTCCGGACGTTGCTGAGCTTCGAACTTTCGTCGTGTTTCGATGTAGGCTTTCTTTGCAATCCGCTTCTCTAAATCCACTCTTTGCGTTTGAGAAATGATTCCAAACTTGTGGACAACTGGTACACGATTTATCGGCATTATTGGATGGTTTTAAATGTAATTTTCCATAAAAATATTCGAATTATCGCAAAATGTTGACAAATAAGGCCGCCATATTGTTTTTAGAGTTGTTGCATAGCAACGAAGCTCAGGTGATTAAACCTGCATACAGGCGGATACAAGCACAAATTCAGAACTCCCGTCACCCGTTTCCCATCCTATTATTACACCATATTCACTTTCTTTTTTCTATTTCTGTTTGCCGGTCCTTAAGGGACACTTTGATTTCTAGCAGTTAAACATAAAAACCACGATTCAAGATGCGGAATGCTGATAAATACTTTGAATATATTAACAAACATCTATAATATACAACTTGTTTGTTAACAGTCCATTGAACTATATATCTATTTTAGTTCAATGCTACAGTCTCACAACTTTTGGCAAATGTTATCGCTTGAACTATGAAGATGTTTAATACTTTTATATTTACACTGTCGTTGACAACACAGAAACTGCCTGAAATACAGGGTAGCCATGTTACAACCTTAAATAACTTAAATAAACCACTTTTTTTGCGTTTATTTTCTACTGTCGTCAGGCACAGCAGCGTGACGCAGTCAGCTTAAAACAGACGTCGCTTAATGCTCCTTGTCACTGTCTTTTACCCTAGATATATCCCCTGTTGTATCGTTGTGTATGCCTTGCGGTTTTTGAGGTGATCCTGCAGGCGAAGATATTCGAGGCTGTTCTTCTCCAAGCGGTGTTGTTCTTTTCATACTCTAAAATGATACGAAAGAAATCGTTGAACAATCAAGTGAGATCCTTTCATCGCTCTACTGTGAATCAAAGTATTCCAGATCCATAATCCAGATCCATAATCCCGATCCCAATCCACACTTAAATTACCCAACCAACTTTAATCCAATTCAGAGGACGCGATATTTAATGGCGTATTTCTGCATCATTTTGTACACCTTTAGAGAGACAAAATCCAACTTTACAATAATATTCTACCTTTGGACTCGTTGACTCGTTTGATTCAGTGCCTTCTTCTTTTGTCAACTGACCATCCCAGCAACGCTCTCGTCTCGAATCCTGTAAACATGCATTTTGGTTTAACTCTTAATCCAGATAATCTAATTCTGTTTTCCCTACTTGCGTTCTCGAGAAACCTACGTCACTCATGCCCTAACATAGCGACTCAATAAACACTTTTTTCCATTCAAAACAAAGCGGATTTACTTCGCTTTTTCCGTACCTTTTCTTGTCCACGTTTTCGACGAAATATCTTCAACGACTCTCTGTTAAGCGCAGTATTTGAGGGCAAGTTGATGTCGTCCGAGCTGTAACGTTGACCCTGGATATGAGTGGACTTTGGATCCGATATTTCAGGATAGGATGACGACAGATTGTCCTGAACGGGGGGTGACGGCGTACGTTCAAAATAATGTGTTCCTGTCTATGAAATTCAGTCAAATAAAGAAATAGAATATGTTTGTATGAAGAGTACGACAAGCTGGGAATCGTTGTTCGGTGATGTAAATATATACAATGAATTGTGTACAGTATATCTTTGGGTTTCTAGTCAGCCTTTTACCCATTGAGGGAAGGAATTATCCGGAAGTTTGATCTAATTCAAGTGCAAGATCATTCAAGTATTTTTTCGACGATTTACTAAAGTCAATGTTCAGCAGTACAGCATGTACCTTCTCTCTGTCAGTTGTTTGAGATGGCTCGTCTTGTAACGGGCCGCTGGCTACATATGAGCCCGTGTCCGGGCTCACGTCAGCGTTACTAGGATACTTAGCACGTCTCGGGATTGCAGGCAGCAGCTGTTTTGAACGTCCTTTGTAATAATGACCATCAGAACCACGCAAAAAGTCAAGTACGGAGACTTCACGCACAAGTTTTGGAACATAGCGTGAATCTTCTCGAACTGCGGTAAGATGATAAATTAATTTAGTGAGTCTAGAAAACACTATGGTGTTATGTGGTATGCTAGGCGATAGTCGGGCATGAGACAGTATACAGTGGCATGGGTATAGTACTGTAAGAACTGTATGGTATATATAACTCATGTACCTGACATAGCTTGATTATACTGATGAACTTTCGTGGACTTTCTGAGGTGGGAGTTGATGAGAGTATGACTACCACCACAAGGTCTTCCTGATACAAGATCTCGTATAGCTGCGGTGCTTTCCTCTGCATTTTGACCATTCTTCATTGACTTTTGACGTAACTAAAATATCATATATATTGTATTCTTGTTTGGCAAATTATACATGTAATTATCACGAGATGCTAATCGGCTTGCACGTTGACATTCTTCATACCTGTTCTACGTCGTACGAGGTAAAAGGAATTTTCATTCTTCTAAGAGGCAAACTCTCGCTCTCAGGTAAAGTTGGTTCCGAATCACGAACCGCCAACTCCACCGGCCTGTTGCATGAGATGCAATGATAATGAATCGGAAGTTTACGGCGGACTCCGGCAGCATTTGCGGTTGCGTCCACGCGTGTTTCGCGCACAATCTTATCACGTGAATCCTGAACATCTTTGATTTGTTTCTCTGAAAAGAAAAATGAGATTTTCGTATTCTTTCCAAGCTTCGGCACATACTGATGCTTTTAGAAGACCTACCAAAGTAATTTTTCATCATTTGTAGAGAATCATTGTCGATCTTTCCTTCCATCTCCCGCGAAATCCTCGAAAGAGTGTCTTTGAGCGCCATTTCTTCGTTCATATAATCTTCCATCTTTTGCAACGCTTCCTGTAAACCTGGTGAAGAAAATCTATGGTCAATCATCTCGTAAATCATTCAACACTTGCGGTTTATCACATCGTCACTCGATAATCTTGCTTCTCAGCTCTCAACGTACCTCTATCGAACATTTGGAAAGTTTCATCAAAAGTGCTTTGGTTGACTTTGCCTTCCAAAGCGTGCTTGTCAGCTTTGATGTCCATCTCGTTGGCCACGTTTTCACGATCTGCTTTCCTCTCTTGTAGTCGCTCAACATATTGGAATAAACCATCAATTGTTCGCTGTAAAAACGATTGACAACTGCATCATAAAACTCATAATTTTGATATCAATTAACTCAGTACACGCTCAAACAACGTACTTGTTTTTCATCTAAATTCTCGAGAATCTTATCAATATCTTCTTTACTCTTCAAAACCATTTTCTCTTGGTCTTGTTCAACGCTGTTCAACTTCTCCCGGACAGAATTCAATACCTCCCGATCATAGCTGGGAACGTTATCTTCCTGTGGCTTAACTTCACGGAGCTGGTCAAGTCTTTTGAGATGCTGCGAGAGCATTGACAGTTCACCTCTTATGTTGTCGATGTTTTCTTTATTTTTTATTGAAGTTTCTTTGATAGTTGCCAACATCTTCAGATCTTGGTTTGTGTTTAACATATCAAGACCTGAAATAGAAGCGAATTCATGCTTTTGTGATCCTTTTGAAAAGTTGATTTCTAATCGTTTGACTACTACGTTTCTGCATGGGCTTTCATGCGACGTCGAGATAAAACCAACCTTGTTTTAGCATGCTAATTTGCTCGACCAGATTTTCGGGTAACTGTAGGTCTTCCTTGTCGACTTTTCTTGGCAGAATATCTACTTCAACTTTATGCACATCACTAGCAAGCTTTGTTTGTAATTCAGACATCATGGATACCTATAATGAAATATTAAGTCCATTGTTGGATTTACTGAGTAAGTTAAAAGCGTCTCTGGGCAGCAAAAATAGCCGGCCACTTAAAATAAGTCGCCGTAAACTTCTTAGACTATACAAGGGACAAAATGTTCTTTTACAAAACACATTTCAAAAGATGAAGCTGACCTGGACGGCTACATCATCGTACTGTTTCGGCAGTTCACCAATCCTGTTTAACTGGTTCAGCAATTCCGGTGAAGGTTTATCAGTTGTGATAGCGTCCTTGGTTTCTTCCTGCGAGATCATATTCTCATCAAGATTTAAGGATATTTCACTAAGACTGTTTTCTTTCGACGACAACGGTGCCTCTTTTGCAACGAACGGCTTTGATTCATCGGGGTTTTCACCTGTATGCTAAGACAAGAAATTATTTACCTGTCAGATATTTTTGGAAGATTCTTGTTTGCCTGATTCACCGTCTTTACCTTGGTATCCTCCTTTGGACTCATTGCAGTCGTCGGGGGTTCATGATCCACAGGAACATCGCGTGAACTCGGTGTTACGGGTTCAGTGTCTGGTCTCTCCAGCATCACATGTTCTTCTCCACCATCATCTGCTGTTACAACCCCTTTTGCTTCAACTTCTCTTTTGTTCAAAGCTTGTTCCAGAGCTGTCCATGTGACAAACGGTGCAAGATCACTCTTGAATGCAACCTCGTCCGAATGATCCAACTTTTGAAAAGATTGAGAGATGAAATTACACAAGTGATATCTCGTGTATCTATGTTGAAAATTGGACGGATTTATGGTGACCTTGCAAACCATCATTTTAGTGCTCCTTGGGTGGCATTAATTAAGATCTAATTAAGGCTTGATTATATGTTATCGTGATGATAATGGACTGGAAAGTATTCCTAAGAATACAGTTCACCAACCTTCCTTTTTGAATTTGATGTCAACTCTCCACCACTTTTTAAAGTGTCGAACGCTCCTGACATTTTCATTTGTTCCTTGCGTAACTCCTCAAGATTGGACTTAACATTCTTTAGTTGCCCAACATCCTCAATCACATCATTCAGAATGTTCATGACTTTCTCAACTGCTTCTTCAGTCGCTTGAACTCTTTTCTGTATTTTCATGTATTTCCACATCATAGCTAATGCATTTTCTTTTTTATCCTGAGCTGTAGTATGGCTATCATCTGAGTTTGCACTTTGCGCAAGAAAGGATTTGTCTACTGACAGATTTTCTAAGGTACTAAGCTTTGCTTCAATGGAGGCCAGTCTTGCTTCAAACTCATTCAATGATTCACTGCTGTGTGGATTAAAAGGGGGTTATATATAACATCTTGTGCATGATATTAACAGCTATAACTAAATTATTAAAGTGTCATGCGTAGAGGAATGTAAAAACAGTACAGACAACAGAATACAACAAAAACATGTTGCACTGTGATTGCATGTGACTGTCTGGTTATTGCAGACACAATAGCTTACAGATGGTTCAATTTCACCTGGCATAAACAACGATTATTAAACCATGCATGCTTAATAAAACATATCATTAAAAATTTATTACAGAATGCACTATCTTTTGTGTTGCAAATCCTTCAGCACGCCGAAATATCCAAACTTAAGCCACAAGTCAATAAAGATGGCACTTAAAATTGCAAAAGACATCGCTTAATAAACCTAATTATTCGTAAATAAGCCGTTTGAGGAAAGAAGTTTTAAACTAATGCAAATGGCAGTACTTAGTTGTAAATATTTAATGTCGTTAAGACACTAAGGGGTTTTATTTAAAGCTTTTTCCAGCCACCCCCAACACTGCGAAATATCTCAACTTTTACCAAAACAAAATGATAAGAAATACTCTGACAATTAGAGTGTAGATAGTAATACGCAATTAGGATTCAATTAACTTTATCGTTGTTTATATTCATCTACATTTAGGCGCGCATTTTTACATCGCAGCGCTACAAATACCTTAAACCTGTAACCATGCACTAACGATATTTCTTTAATAAATCATACAACTGTACCATTACCTCGAAAGATTTTCTTTGCTTCCTGTCATCCCAATACTCCCGTTTGAGGTCTCTTCACCGTTCTTCGCGGGGTCTATATTTGCGTCCGATTGATACGGTTTCCTTTCCGATAAAAAATCGATTTCGTCTTTTCCAGAACCTGCAGCGTCGTTATTCGATGTCTTTTTGTCCAGATGATTAAGTATTTCGTGAAGAAGTGAGTGGAGAATGTTTAAATTGACAATTCCTTTCTCGGGATGTCCCAAGGCAGAATCGATCATTCTTCGCATCTCTAAATGTTGTACTCCCATTTTCGGCCACCTGTATATTTCGCGTTTTTGCGAGAAAAAACTTTCTCAGACGTACGTTTCTATCCGCGGATAAACGAATGCGCTTAGCCCGCCGTTGTTTGATAAATGACTCTGAAATTATTTGTTTTTAGCTTCGTTTCAACTCCATGGATTCACGTTTGTTTACACTTTGATCACGAAGGTAAAGTCAACTTTAAATTGCGGGCGTGCAGGCTCACCCAAAATTCAGGCAGCATTTCTATGAAGTTTATTTTAAAACCACTAAAAGTACGAATATTTTAGTTTTCTCCGAGCTTTTCCCTTAACAAAATAAGTTTTGCTTTTGCAGAAGAGCTATTAATGGTCTTTGGATTATATAGATTGAATCTCAGTACCAAAAATGATGCAACGTAATACCCTACAGTCTGCACAGAGTTTTGTGCACGGTGGATGGGAAATCTGAAAACATTATTCAGCATGATAAAATGAATCTTTTTCATACCAAACACTTTTATTTAGTTGCAGAAAATATCGATGTTTTTGTAATATAAAGTAACTTGACTTCTCAGAAGCAAAGCTCTCCCCCCCCCGGACGGCAGGTGTTCTGCGGCGCTGGCTCAAAGACCGCATGCTCGGTTGTGAGATAATTTCAAAATGGAGTTTCTACTCGGAGTTCAAGGAAAAGATTTTGTGATGATTGCAAGCGATTGTAATCAAGGACGAAGTATTGTTCGTATGAAAGATGGTAAGTATAACTCAGACATCATCACCTGTTGTCCTTTTCTCGTGTCAAATGGGTGTGCACGCGTATGCAAATCATATTCTTTCACAAATTGTTCTGCCTCATGACATAACACTATTACTCAGCTATATTTTGTAAATTAATATATATGGTTGTTAACGTTGTTAAAATAGCATGTTAGTATTGCATGCGTTATTGTGCCCACATCTTTTTAAGGTTTGTTCACACCATTCAATTTCGTTGGTCAGTTGGGTCCAATTCACTTCTGACGTATGGAATGTAGTCTGGTATTAATAGAGCAGTACGGCATTGGCTTGCAGTTGATTTGCTGCCCGTATATATTACACATTAACAGACTATAAAACATCCATCAAAAGTTTATTGGATCCAACAAAATTGGATTGTGTGAACTGATCTTTACAGCATGTTTGAATTGTCAACCCTTTTAGATTATGATAAGATGTTTAAACTAAGTGATCAGTTGGTGATGTTGGTAACTGGAGAATCAGGTGATACAGTACAGTTTGCAGAGCACATGAAGAAGAAAATTCAACTGTATAAGATGAGGAATGGTAAGCCTTGGTTGGATTAATTTGGTTGTCCCATGACCAGTTTTTAATTTGTGGTAGTCACAGTTCTAACCCATCTAGTTTACAAAGCAACAAGTGTTATTTCTCTCTGATTTAGGATATGAATTATCACCACATGCAGCAGCTAATTTCACAGAAAAGAGCTTGCAGATTACCTCCGTAGCATGGTACAATATATTGCGTTTAGTTACGTGATTTTCATCATAAGAAGATAATCACTAAAGTCATTCTTATCTTAGACTCCGTATCAAGTAAACTTACTGTTGGCTGGTTATGACAAGCATTCAGGACCTGAATTATATTTCATGGATTATTTGGCATCGCAACAAAAAGTAGGTGAAAGCCAGGAAATTACATGAACTTTAGGGGATTTACTGGTGATGGGCTGCAAAGCACCGCTGACTAGTCTTCATGCTAATTTGTTATTTTCAATCAGGTACCATTTGCTGCTCATGGTTATGGGGCATTTTTCATCATGGGAATTTTAGACAGATATTATAAGAAAGGTATCTATGTACATGCAAACTGAGTATTTCTTCGTTTAAATGAAGTATTTACACTACCAAACAGTTATTTAAAAATTTCATCTATTATAGTTGTTTACTTATTTGATACTTAATTAATCTTTTTATTGAAGATATGTCGATTGAAGAAGCTCAAAATGTCATTAAAAAGTGCATTGCAGAGGTATGAGAGATTGTTTGTTTGTCTGTTTATGCCAAACACATGTTAAGTAATTGAAAACCTTGTTTTTTACACCATTTAGATCCAAAAAAGATTCCTTATAACATGCCAAGTTTTATAATTCGCTACGTTGACGGAGATGGCATTCATGATCTTGAAAAACCATCAACTGTTGATCCATTGTAATAGAAATATTGATGCAAACGTTCTTCACCACTCTGACGGATTTATGATAACTGTAGCTGAGAATATGTACACACTATGCTGTTTCCTTTCTATTTCTGATTCGAATTTGTGTTCTTACAAAACAAAATGGATAAAAACAATAATGTATGTCTTTAATGTTGGACTGTGATGAAGGATAAGAGTTCAAATAGTTTAAAACGATTGAAAACGACACTGTGTGCACATATTGCTGAGTAGAGCTACTTCAGTTGCATGGTTACTGGTTAGCATATTTGTATGACAAATAAAATCAAAAGTATTAGCGTGTGATGTATTTTTTTTAATTTGGCACTTATAACACCCATTTTCTTCTTATACTTCGCCCACATGTTATAAAAAATTGCAGTCAGGATGTATTCAAAAGAATTTCTGCATTTCATTAATTAAATCATCTGGTATAATGATTTAAAGAGGGGACCATAAGCCGTACTTTACACTACGGCTAATGCTGGGCTAGATCAATCCTAGAGCCTGAACACACACAGACATTGACAACTGGATTTTAGGGAGCCTCCTTTCAAGGAAATACAATCATGATTATTTGATTAAGACTACGCTGAATTGGGTTGAAATCTAGTACGAAAATATAGTTCAAAGCAAGGCTAGACCTAGACTTCTGCGTAAACCAGTGGGGTATTAAACACGGTTAACAAATGGCAGTCGGCCATAACGTCGTGATCTTTCTGCTCGCATCTAAAACCAAAACCTGACTATTTTACGCAGTCAATGATACTAATGGATTTTACGCAATAATGAGGTATAATTATCCACTCTTTTAAACTGATGCTATCTGTGGACAGTGGGTGGAAAGTTTATTACAAGGCCATCTATATTTAGGTAAATCATTTACGTAGATTTTTATCGCACAATTCGACTGAGGTATTTTGATATCTCACTAGTGATTTAAGCTTGCTGAAGATGTAACAATATTTTTTCTGATCTGGGCTAATATGACAACGAACAGCTCAATCGGGTATCACGTTTGGAGAGAATTTTTGCTGCGAAATAGTTTATGCTTTTCCTTCTTAGCCGGATTTTCACTTGTTTCCATCCGCCAATATGACATGGCGCTATACATTATAATAATAAACCTCTGGGTAAAGGACTGGGGTCGGGGTTAGCTTCAGTTTTAGGGCTAATTTGAGAGCATATAATTTCAATGCCTTGATCAAGAGAAAATGACGTCATATCATTTTGGAGGTTGGAATTGAACCAACTGAGTCAAATGCCGCCCACGGTAATTACATATTGCTCAGACATTTCGTGTACGGCAGGCGAGGACTTGTTTATATGATCGAGGCTTTTTCATTTCCTCAGAACACCTTACTTGCAGTAGATTTTATTAAAGATTCCTTGCAGAAAAACCCTGGATGAAGGTATAAGATTGATAAGCATGGATGCAATTGGGCAGACGTATAAAAACAACTCTTTCGAATCCTGGAAATGAAATAAATAAACAAGCTTGTCTATTTTCAAAACCTGACTAACCTGCGTTGTGTATAATACCGGGATATACCACATACATGAGAGATAGAATTTAGGAATCTGTTTATACAAAGAGACTTTGCGTTATCCATCATTTCCAACCTACATAATCGCTGTGCACAGCGTGATTTCTCAATTTTATTATTCCGATGTAAGCGTTCTTTTGTCCAGGTGTTCTTTCAAGCATATCACGAGAGTATTTCAAGGTTTCTATTATGACCGAGAATTTCATTTATTCACAGCCGGCATTGTCTTACTCAACAGGATATCTATCTTACGATATTTAATCAATCTAAAGATTATCGATACGAATTTCATATTGCGTTGTGGGTAGCTTATTTTGTTTTTATTTTCGTTTTTAACCAAGGTACGTTGTATCGAAATATTATAATCGTACTTCTTGGAGTGACAACACAGAAGATCACCGGTATTGTTTGTTCTTGTATCTGTATACTTGACAGTTTGTATTTTCAGCGTAAACTTGCCTTGCTTGTCGATTTCGGCGACTAAACTCGACTGAGCCTCAGGACACTGGAATACTGGTAAGTAAGTGTTAGGCATGCGGCAGCCGACCTCTTATAGTTGACAAAACAGTTGTGGTCATTAACCTCTTAATGTACAAATTGATTCCTCATTAAACGACACAATGAGTTTTACCAATGGCCGCATTGTATATTATGATCGGTTAAAAACTTCACTGTAAGTACATCATACAGTATTCGACAAGTACTCGCGTCTCTAATATTCATTTAGCAATATTGGAGAAGAAATACCACCTTTTCTGGATGATACTCGACTTTTATAGGCTTAACCAATTATTTTTCAACTGTTTTGCCATCAGCAAAGATTTGTTGATACTGAAAATTCTCGACATCAACTAATAGGGTTAGGTAAATATTTACTAGATTTGGTAAACATGATTGCTTGCCAAATACTGATTCTATGTCTGAGGACTTCTCAGGATAAAAAGCAATCGAAAGAATTTGAAATCATCTTAATATATGAGTGAAGGGAACTGATTTGAATGAAGAATGATCATATAAGACATATTAAATATATCCAATGCTGTCGACAGTGAGTGTTTAATCTATACGTACATGCTTTCCGCACTTCAAATCTTGTTTTTTGTCTTCTCAGGAAACTTCATAGCCTTTTGCAAAGTAATGTGTAATGATTTTTATTCAAACTTAGCCTGCGAGTGCTTCGGTATATTTTCGAGCCGACCAGAAGTAAAGAAATATATGTTGTCGTTTCCTTATCACGCGCTGTCATCATGCACTGAGAAACCTCTTTCACTGAAGTATAAGGAGAAATTAAGACTAACAATTATTGACAATGATTGTATTACTCAGGTCAATCGATTACTCCAACTGAGCGGCCACTAGGTTTAGACGGTTCGGTGTTATTTCGGAACTTTCATTCGTCGAGCATCAGACTTGTCCATGGTAAACCAAAGGTCGCAGGTTCGATCCTACCGTGGTGAGGCTAATTTTTAGCTTGCCTGGTTGGTATGTAACCCAATTACCAGTTTCTTGAAGACGAAGTGTGATGAAAGGTCTGGGATAGTGGAATTTCTTTCGCTCATTCATCCAGTAATACGGCAATCAAACTGATAATCGCCATCCCACAACATTTTTTAACAAAATTTTGAACATTCACTTTGCAATCTCCTCAATTAAACCTAATTTCTTCATATTTTCTACAGGTCGGGGCAATGATTGTGCCCAACCTTTACTGGTTATTCCTAGTGTGGTCATCCTCAAATATAATTGGTAAGCAAGACTGCTAATTTTTTATATTCTTTTCTCTGCTTGTAATATATAATTGTAATGTTCGCACGGGAAAGTGCAGCTACAAAGAAACACAAATAATAGGGAAAAGCAGTGAGAATCGTCACAAAGGTAAAGTGTAATTTAATGTGACATAGCAAGTCATATTCTGTCAGAAGGTCATTGAACTTTGCTTGATCCTGAATTAACAATATTTACATTCCCTGTGTTAACATTAACTGCTGTTTTAAGGTAGAATTAATGCGACATACAAATACTTAAGATGCTCAAAAATTGAGTTTTTTCATATCTCTACGTGGCTAGCCTGATATATGTAAAGTCGACGTTTTGAAATTTTGCAACAGCAACAATTTGGCCATGTTTTACAGCTAATTGAACACAATGCGGAGGATTTGAATGATTTTACCGTTTTCTAAAGGCACGTCAAAGCTGCCGGTCACTCTCCCACGCACTCAAAATGCCGAGCAATTTATTATTTCCTAAATTTTGTTTCTTCGTTTGAATCAGTTCGCTAAATAAACCTAACCGAAAATCCCTCAAGGCCATTGTTGCCACATCGTTTAAAAACTGAACTCTTGCAGAAACGAAAAGCAAAACTCTTATCGACCAAACTTAAAAACAGCTGACGCCAGCAAGGATATAAAATATATGTTCTGCTTGTCTATTCATCCCACCTAATGTGATATTTCAATGCTTGAGCATGCTGCTGTGAAATTGCCACCGAGAGACTAATCCATCTAGATCTTATTCGTCTAGTTTGTTATGCCTGGAGTAACCAACCGTCACGTTCTATACTAAGGCGGGTGTGAGGCATATATCTTTGAGACCTTGAGGGACATATTAGATCGCACTCGAAGGAGGGCTTCCACGCATTTCAACCACCCATTTCATTGTTGAATTCTCTTAATAATTTTTGGTATTTACGCGACGATTATGTAACACATTTGACAGCCCCGCTTCAATGAATGAACTTTGATTGAAATTGAGAGTATTTTTACTGGGGGAGCTATGATAGAAATTGATAACTTCAAATGATAAGAAGTGACTTGATTGGCAAAGACCTACGAGTTCACCCGCGCACACAGGTGTGAAAACTGAGGGTTAAACTAAAATGTCACCCGCCATCCCCAGTCAACCTCTGCCTCCTCCGCAGACCCTCGTTCAGTTGCCTCATGGGAAGAACGAGGGCCTGCGGAGGAGGCAGAATCAACCTCTCTTTATAATTCTTTTTTCGCTCTTGTCAACAGTTACAACGTCAGCAACGTGTTCTTCCGCCTGTCTCAACGGAGGTTCTTGTGTTACTGATGATGGGAGTGGAGAGAGCAGGTGTAACTGTCCAGCCAGTTACATCGGAGTTGACTGTTCTCAAGCTATAGAGTGCAACGATGATAATCAGTGCTTTGGGAATAAGACTTGTCAAGAGTATAATGGCCAGAGATATTGTGATTGTGGTGACGATGCAACTGGTTTTTACTGCAATATGAGTGTCAGCAAAGGTGAGATATATTTCAATACATAATTGGTTACGGGGGGTGGCACACTAGCTGAATGGTGCGGAGAAAATTAATAAATAATAAATAAAGTTTATCACTCGACAAGTATATTCCTTTATTCCTTGTTTTTTAATACAGTTTTCCATTTTCTCTAGATCTCACAGTCTCAACGAATGGATTACTACATTACTGGGGATTTAACAGAATTCTATTCGGAAATCGCTTTATCGACAAAGTTAGCCGTATTCATTTTACCAGATATGGTACGTCTCGGGCATGTGTGCATTATATTTAGGTATACTTCGTATCACTAGCTTTATCAAGATAACATCCACTTCAATCCAACTTTATCTGTGACTTCTTTAGGAGATGCGCGTATTTACAAATCTGTTGACCTTGGTAATGTTGCAAAATTAGATCGTGATGGCTCAGGAGCACTGATTTCAGGTAATCCTTGCAAGTGCTTACTGTTCCGTTTTCGTAGGGTTGCAACCACAGGCAATCCTTTGCATTTTTCCATATGTAAATAATCTTGACAGTAAACGTTCTGTTTCATAGCGACAATTAAAGATCCTTGCTTGGTAAACCCAGTACATTGCACAGAGGGATTAACCGTATCATTTTGGCTGCAGTATTTATCAGGAGAGATCGTATTGCGCATGGGCAATGCGGGTTTTCACGTCTTTGTTAAAGCAGGGAAATTCTTCATCACTTACCAAGGTGTGGACAAGAGCTGGACTATTGAACGTAGCTGCATCCCTATGGGTGTCTTTCTCGTGACAGCCACGTGGAAAGAGGCAGACGGATTGGAGTATTACGAAAACGGGAAACTTGTCGTCTCAACCAATATTTCTGATGCGAGTCAAACTCCTGGATATTTTGATGATGTCATCACAGTCGGCTATGAGAAAACTTCCAGCGGTGAAAGCTTTTCAAGTTTGCTCATCGATGACCTGATGATATGGAAACGAGCACTTAATTCTTCAGAAGTCGAACAACTGCATAAGAATGGTAGGCTCGCTGTTAAACTACAAGATTTTCCTCTTCTTTTTATAAAATGATAGAAAATGATGTTAGAACAAAGGATAAATGATAAATGCTGTACCTTTTAATATCGAGGAGTTGAACAAATGGTTGTTGCTTTCATTTGTCGGTGGTTAAACATCTGTTTCATCTTTTTTATTCTTTCTTTCATAAGGAACCTCATCTAGTGTTGGTCGTGCATCATGTCTGTCATCATCATGTGCCTCAGGATCCTGGTGTGCTCAAGACTACTCCGCTAATACACGCACGTGTGTGCAGCCCACAAGCCAAGATTGTTCTTTTGAGAATAGTGTGTGTAATGGTTTTGGAGATGTCAGTGCTGCGATAACTAGTACTGGTAATCAGAATGTATTTATGGGGAATATGCCCTATTATGATCATACTTCTGGAAAATGTGAAGGTAATTAATTATTATTACTACGAGACAAATGACATAGCCCGACGTTATTTCCTCTTAAGAATTTCATTTTAACTTTGCTCGATCCCAATCACGACATTGAAGCCTACCACGATCAGCAAGTCCGAGTATAATAATCTCTATAAATTTCAATTTCCTTTTGATGATTTCAGATCCCACTGCGAAATTTTTGACATTCAGACAACTGCCTGGAGGCAGCCTCTCCTCTTCTATTTCTCAGTTTTCTGGAGGACAATTGTTCCGTTTACGATTCTGGTTTTTCATCTACGGACAGGACGAAGGAGTTTTGTCCGCTTCTATTAAACATGCTTCTGAAACTTTATCAATCTGGAACACAACTTCACGTGGTGTAAGGAACTGGCAATATAAACAATTTGAAATGAAAGTGAATTCATCTTTCTCGGTAGGTTGGTTTGATTTTCATAGTTATTTCATGACATGTTACCTTCATGCATGACTTCAGCCCCTCCCTTGGACAGCAATAGAGAATATATCGCATGCACAGTATGGTAGCGTGTATTCTTCTACAACAAGTCGTGCAGTGATTTCATCGAGTTAACTTCTTCTAGGCAAATTTAGTGGCGTTTTTCGCTGGACCAAATCTGGCGATCGCTTTGGATGATCTTAGTCTTCAAGTTTGTGGTAGGAATTTTTAACTTTTTTGCCCAATATGACAATAGAAGTATAAACCAAAATGGAATAAATCTAAGCATGGCTCTAAGAACAACCATTTAGCAGCAGTTTGACCAAACTATCTAGAGTTAATCAAAAAAAGTCAGACGAACAGACCCTCCGTTTACTGCTTTCAAACCAAGAAAAATTACCCATACATTCACAATTTATCCACATAGATCCTTATGTTCAGCCGAACGTCTCTAATGTAACTGCCGAGGATAATGGTGGCGTGAAGATCACGTGGTCACATGGTGGTTGTTCTCACATCTTTCCTTTTACAACCATGGTATATTACCAAACAGAATCAACAGACAGGACCGTGAACGGTTCAACAAACTGGACTCTACTAACCAACACAGAGAGCAGCTCTCATGTAACTTATTCAATTCTACTTTACCCTAATACGGTCCTCAGAATCAAACTAAATACACGCTACGTTGTGAATGGTGAGGTTATAATCAGTGATGATAGCGCGGTGTTCGATTTTCCCATTCCAGGTAAACGGTTTAAGCAGACAAATATCTTTCAAAAGTCGTGTTTTTAGGTAGGCAGTACTCTGTAAAATGCTGCCACGATTTATTTCTACATCTCTAGTTTAGTGTGGTAGTGTTTACTGCATGATCACACACAATATTGTACTTTTCATCCCACTCAAATGTATCAAACCATTTAACCATGTCTTCTAACAACTGAATTACACTGCCATATAGACGAAAGGCACGTGAACGTATCATAGTTAGCAAGCGTGTTTCTATGTTAATTTCAGATTCTTTCATATCTTCCGTCATCCAAGTTGAACCCTCAGGGTTGCCAAATTCGAATCGTGGTTTGTTGGTGAAGCGAGGGGAAAATGTCAAACTTACATGTCTAGTTACTTCCGTAGAAAAACCAACAATGACAATTACAACACCCTATTCATCACCTACTCCTGAGGATGCTTCCTCGGAAGGCGCAAATCTTTGGCATGTTCCCATGATTCTTCCTCCATTCAGCAAGAACGCGGCTGGTAAATACATCTGCGAGACAAAAATTCGAAATGTTGTTCTAAAGCGGGAAGTGACACTCAATGTACAAGGTAACCAGTGAGTTTTCTACAACCGTGTTATACACTTGTTTTAATAAATTAATTGTGGTAAACTCCATCATGCCCTATTTTCAATTTTTTACATCTCAAAGCCCACTTAATTTTCCCTTTAATTTGTTTTTCTAATCTTCGTTCTGTTATGTTAGGTTATTTTGAAGCCGTACTTGTCCATATTACGTTAAGTGATAATATCGTCAACTTTGATTCATCCGCCGGGTTTTACTTGCTTGGTCATGGCGAAGAGTATGACGAGTTTATATTTGAAAGAAAAGATTGGTTGACTGGGCAGTACGTACGCAGCTCAGCACGGACTGGGACCGGGCTGGCAAGTTCTCCAACAGTTCAGTACATCGCTTTGTCTGGAATTTATGATAGATGCAGATGTGCTCAAACTGGGGAACATCGTTTTAGGGTCACGGTTAATGGCACCACCACTGAGCACCCATTTTCGAAACCACTGCGATTGCGAGGTGAGCGAGGACGGAGTTTAAACATGTAAACACAACCTCAGTGTTGAAGGCCACTACCGTCAGACAGATATATGAAATGTTTGGACTTTCACTCCATAAACGGACATAGGGTATTCTCGACAGGATGTGTTTTTGGGATAAAACTGAATTTCATTTGGGATGTTTTATCAGCCTTTTTTGCTATTTCACTCTGTTGCTGCTTTAGGGCAAATAAATACGAGGATATTCTATAATTTCAGACCCAGATCCTCCCACGTCTGTTACAGTAACATACAACGGTACCAGCCGAGCTCTGGTGGAGTGGTACTCCCCCGGATGTAATGGGGGACCAGTAAGAGCAGTTCGTGTTTCATTCTACCCTAATGCTTCAAATACTCCGACCCTCTTTGAAACAAATAACCCGTCCTGGAACGCAAGCACTGGTAAAGGTTCTTTCATTGTCCCTCAAAATGGGTTTGCTCTGAATGCTGAGTATAAGTGGACAGTCGCTGTTCTCTATGATGATGGAGATGGGACGATTTGGAGTCAGGAAAGTGCCGCTGTCTCGACAAAGATCTCAGGTGAGTAGAAAACTGAGTGCCGAGAGTTGATATATTTGGTAATTGACGGAAAATATTATCATTCATTTTATCATGCAAATCTCTTCACATCTGCAATTCTCTAATAAAACAGCATAGGTTGTGCCATAATTCATTATCATCAGTGTGCATTTCGAACAAGCTAAATCACAATGGAGAGAACTGCAGGAGAAATTAATATATTTCCATTTTATCAACAGACGAATTTGCTGTCAAAATATCAATACAAGATGGCAATTCTTACGTGCTGCCTGGAAATGATGGTGCATACCATATTCAACTCGAACAAAGTATAATACTTACTTGCACAGTAATCTCCAATACCCCACCTCAGAGAACATGGAATAAGCGTACATATCGAGGAAATGAATCAGTTATAAGCGAGGAATTTCATCCAGAATTTTCATCATCTGGCTTTGGATGGACAAGTGTGATAAATATTTCCAAGTTTGACTACGCGGACTCAGGCACTTACAGTTGCTTTGGTTCTGCGGGAAATAATCAAGGAGCTGACCACGCAACATTATATGTGCATGGTGAGTCTTATTTCTTTCATTCCTCTATCTTCTTTCCTTCTTCAATTCCGATTCCTGTTCATTTCCTGATGTGAATCGTTCTTCCCTTCGTGTGTTTGGCACAGCTTTTTTAATGGCAGCCCTTCAATTCTCTTTTCATTTTCTTTATATTTAGTGATATTACTATTCTGCCTCTTTTCTTCCACAGGTCCTTTCAAGCATTTATATTTATATTTACACGAGCATTCTCTACAATTTTAGCAAGCGTCAAGGTTGTACAACAATCTTTGATGCCTCTTGGAGCGGCTTACAATTCCACATACATAGCAGCAATGATTCTTCAAGGTTTTCCGATCTATAACGCCGAAATTCAAATACTTAATGTGAGGACAGGAAACTACATCAACTTCAGAGGAAGAAAATCCGAGTTTACTGCAGATGGTTACTTAAAACTGTCTGCCCAGTATCCCTCTTTCATGTGTTCAAATACTGGACCTCATCTCGTTGTTGTGGAACAAGCAGATTACTCACGGTCAAGGTTTTCATTCTCCTCACCATTTATTATTACAGGTACTGTATAACCTCCTGGTTCATAGAATTTTCAAAAAACTGTAATCCAAGGTCAGCTAGACTCTGTGGTCTTTTTTTGGATCACCTTTATAGACGTTGCAACCCAATTTATGTTATGTTTTGTGTATTTGATATAACTTGCATGTGGTGTTGATACATTGTATCGTATAGCATCGTATATGATCCTAACTACTTTTAGATCCTGACCCTCCAAAAATTATTTCTGTGACGAGCGAGTCACAGTCAAAGATAAAACTGACGTGGAGCGCTGGTCTATGCAATATGTTCCCTCCTCAACAAATCTACATCACTGTGACGGATGTAATAAGTGGAACTACTCTCTATCAAAACACTTCGAGTGCCAACAATAGTTATAACACCGAATCTGGTGTCGGTATTACGATGGTTGAAAAAGGACCTGAGTTCAGCACAACATTCAAAACACAGTGGATCATACGGGTGTCATATCCCGTATGGAGTCAAGATTCGCTTTCTTATAATGCTGTTTTATCTGGTATGTAAAGATTCTTTATTGCAATTGAGAAGACACTTGCATGGTATTCAAATCTATGCACCAACAAATGATTAGTCAATGAACGTAGTCGATTAATTGTTGAGTTGAAAATCCACTTCATTACCTTCCTGAATTTTCAGTGTAATTAATTTGGATATTTTCAGATAACATAACCATCAGTTTTAAGTCAAATACTTCGTCAAGTACAGCAACTGAGAGACGTCCAGTTGGTTATCTTTTGAAAAGGAATGAGACAGTGACCATCACCTGTCAAATCTTGGCTACGGAAACGTCATCCACCTTCTTATGGTACAAGAAAACGATAGGAGAACCATCGCATTTGAACAACAGTAACAAACGGTCTTGGATTGAAGGAGAATATCTGTATGGTTCCATAACTTTATATAACTTCGACTATCACGATTGTGGCGTGTACACTTGTCAAATAAACTCTGGTGGGATGTTTCAAGAAGGAAAAATCCCTCTGACTGTGGAAGGTATTGAGCGCCAGTATATTTATACACATCAAGTAGGCGTTTTCAAGCATAGATGCATAGTTTTATTGTAGAAGTTTATTAAATCTTATTATGAAGGTTTTCTACTTTATTATGACCACTGACATGCGTTTCCTTCAGAAAACCTTTCATTGAATATTCTAATTAAATAGTTTAGCCAAGTCATTTCCAATTGAGCACTGATATTCGAAAAGCTTTATAGATTCTAATTTTCTCCTAAATTTCAGCGCCTATTGTTGTGCAACATGTAGAGAATAATTTGAGGTCAAAAGTACGACGTGGAAGACTAAAAACAATCAAGGTTCTATTTCTTGGCTATCCCAGACCACAAATTTACGCTGAAAGATTGGATCACCCAGACAGTTCATGGATGAACTATACGGATTATCTAGGAGTGATGAGTGAAGATGTTTATTGGAGGGTTAAGGTTGAACGTAACCTGACATGTGCGGATACTGGTCTTCTCCGTCTTGTTGTTTTGGATGAGAATGTGAAACATTTTGTAAACTTGGTGGACCGTACACCATTGATAGGTATGCACTGAAGAAAATTTCAATAGTATCTTAGTTGGTTTATTTGCTATTACATTGACATGTCAAGGCATCCAGTGTTTAGCATCTGACTAACCACAAGCCGGACAGGTTCTAGTGCAATCATTTCATTCCACCACACGATTTTCATAACTTCATCAACAGCAATTCCATTTACACTTAGATCCTGATCCACCGTCTATCGTATCAGTCGAGTATCTTTCTTCAACTCGTGCAAAAATTACGTGGAAAGCAAAACGATGCAACTTCGCTGGCGTTAAGAAAATAAGAATCGAGCAAGCGGGAAGTGGCGTGGTCCTCTCATTCAATTCAACTAATTGGGATAACGAAACTGGAGTTGGTTATCAGATTGTAGAGAATATTACAGTTATAGCGAATGAAACCTATTATTGGAATGTCAGTGTTATATATGGTGAAGGTTCTGATGAAGCCACAAGTCAACCAAGTCCACTGTTTGAAGCCGTTGTTGTTGGTAAGTTTTCCAGCACGTAGTCTCTGCTGTAGAGAGTTAAAATACTTGTAATCGCAATCCTATCTACTTCTATATCTCTAGATACTATTAATGAATGCCTGCAAAATAGTTCTTGCGATGTCAATGCAGAATGCATAGATAAAATCGGTTCCTATGATTGTCGATGTAAACCAGGATTTTCCGGTGATGGCCGGCTTTCGTGTTCAAGTAAGCTGGATTTTTTCCATTGCAAGCCGTTGAATTTGCAACTGTAATTTAGTTCAAATAGACAGCTTTGTAGCTTATTGTTCTGTTTATTTGTGGTAATTTGTAGATATTAATGAATGTTTAAACAACCCATGTCATACCAATGCTAACTGTTCTGACAACGAAGGTTCTTTTGAATGCATTTGTAATCCGGGATTTTCTGGCAATGGAGTAAATTGTACAAGTAAGTCAAAATTGTTTTAAACACCATGTAAATTAAGATGCTGTCTTCTGGCTAATAATTTGTGATTATAATTACTAGACACTGATGAATGTTTAACGAAACCTTGTCATGCAAATGCCACTTGTACTGACAAAGAAAGTTCTTATGAGTGCCGATGTAATGATGGATTTTCAGGAAATGGGTTTAACTGTTCCAGTAAGAACAATCTTTACTAACAATGTTTCCAACATCAAATATCCTATTCTTACAGTTAAAATTGTATTTTTAAGACATCAATGAATGTTTGACTAACCCATGCGATGCAAATGCCAATTGTACTGACAACGAGGGTTCTTATAAGTGTCAATGCAATGGTGGATTTTCAGGAAATGGATTCAACTGTTCCAGTAAGAACAATCTTTACTAACATATTTCCAACATTGTATATCCTATTCTTACTCTTAAAACTATATTTTTAAGACATCAATGAATGTTTGACTAACCCATGCGATGCAAATGCCAATTGTACTGACAACGAGGGCTCTTATGAGTGTCGATGCAATGATGGATTTTCAGGAAATGGATTTAACTGTTCCGGTAAGAACAATCTTCACCTGATATGTTTTATGCCTATTCTCACAGATGTCTTAACGCTATAATTTTTAAGACATTGACGAATGCCTTTAAGAGGCTGATTACATGGAGTGTTTTTACATGGAGCCCGGGGTTGTTATAAAATCTTAACGAAATCGCGCACGCGATTACATGACAAGAATTTCAGCCCGGCTTGAGTTACCCAGGCTGAAACTTCAGCCTGGGCTGAAACATAGTGTTGTTGTCATGTAATCGTAAATAAACTTAAACCCGGACAAAAGAATTCGCCTTGACAATGCTTTTTCGTTTGTTTATTGCACTTTTATGCATGTGCTGTCATAGTGTCTTAAAGGTCAAGTTATTGTCATTCGGGATTTTGAAGCGCTCGAAGAATTGAAATAGTTCTACTACCAGCCTTTACAAACTGAGCCCGGGCTGAAATTTCAGCCTGGTTTTAAAATAATTCTGACGTGTCATAAACACAGCCCGGGCTGAAACTTGTCATGTAATTGAAAAATACTTTGGCCCCAGTTTGCCGGGCTGAAACTCAGCCCCGGCTGAAAAGACACCATGTAATCCTGTAGTTAGACTTCACAATGCGTTCGTATGACGTTACTGATATAGTAGGCAATAGTAGACAATATTTCTTGCAATTGGAAAGGTCGCTGTCAACCAAATTAGTGCGGCAGCAAAAAGATCTTTCAGAAAGTAAAAAGAACGATTACAAAACCATGCAAGAGAAAAATAAAACGAGGAAGCTTTATTCGACCAAATCACTTCCCGATGAGGTGTGAAAAAACAGGGATTAAAAACGGTTAAAAAACGTGTTGGGAAAATTTAAAGACCCGCACCAAAAAACGAAACAGGCGATGGAGAAGAGAGAGAAAGTTAAATGGTGGTGGTTCTTCATCATCGAAACAAGACGATGAAGCTGCCGTTTTTGCTTTTACAATTCCGGCGCAAATAAACAGCTTAACTATGAAGTGTTTGATGCGACCACATTTCCGCAATATTTGAATCATTATATTTGAGTCACAAAGTACAACTTAGAATAACTGAGTGGAGCTCGAGGGACGTATTCCTCTCACTCACACTTCACTCAAAATCTGAGCCTTATTTGAGTGTGAGTGGTGTCTTTGAATAGCTGGAGTGTGAGTGTAGCATTTACTATGTGAGTGCGAGTGGACACTCATTGAGTGGTGAGTTGCACTAATTGAGATTGAGCATCCACTCAATGAGAGAGAGTGTGAGTGAGGTCTTAGAATACCGGCGTTACTCTTCAAAACTGTATTTTTAAGACATCGATGAATGTTTAAACAACCCATGCGATGCAAATGCCAGTTGTACAGACAACGAGGGTTCTTATAAGTGTCAATGCAATGATGGATTTTATGGAAATGGATTAAACTGTTCCAGTAAGCGCAATCTTCTTTACTGACAATGTTCCAACATCAAATATCCTATTCTTACTCTTAAAACTGTGTTTTTAAGACATCAATGAATGTTTGACTGACCCATGCGATGCAAATGCCACTTGTACTGACAACGAGGGTTCTTATCAGTGTGAATGCAATGGTGGATTTTCAGGAAATGGATTCAACTGTTTCAGTAAGAACAATCTTTACAACAATGTTTCCAACATCAAATATCCTATTCTTACTCTTAAAACTGTGTTTTTAAGACATCAATGAATGTTTGACTGACCCATGCGATGCAAATGCCACTTGTACTGACAACGAGGGTTCTTATCAGTGTCAATGCGATGGTGGATTTTCAGGAAATGGAGTCAACTGTTCCAGTAAGAACAAGCGTTATTAACATGTCTCCAACATCAAATATCCTGTTCTTACTCTTAAAACTATATTTTTAAGACATGAATGAATGTTTGACTAACCCATGCGATGCAAATGCAACTTGTACTGACAACGAGGGTTCTTATCAGTGTCAATGCAATGGTGGATTTTCAGGAAATGGATTCAACTGTTCCAGTAAGAAGAATCTTTACTAACATCAAATAATTCGTTTCCAACATCAAATATCCTATTCTTACTCTTAAAACTTTGTTTTAAAGACATTGATGAATGTATGACTAACCCATGCGATGCAAATGCCACTTGTACTGACAACGAGGGTTCTTATCAGTGTCAATGCAATGGTGGATTTTCAGGAAATGGAGTCAACTGTTCCAGTAAGAACAATCTTTACTAACAATCTTTCCAACATCAAATATCCTGTTCTTACTCTTAAAACTGTATTTTTAAGACATGAATGAATGTTTGACTAACCCATGCGATGCAAATGCAACTTGTACTGACAACGAGGGTTCTTATCAGTGTCAATGCATTGGTGGATTTACAGGAAATGGATTCAACTGTTCCAGTAAGAACAATCTTTACTAACAATCTTTCCAACATCAAATATCCTGTTCTTACTGTTAAAACTGTTTTTTAAGACATCAATGAATGTTTGACTAACCCATGCGATGCAAATGCCACTTGTACTGACAACGAGGGTTCTTATCAGTGTCAATGCAATGGTGGATTTTCAGGAAATGGAGTCAACTGTTCCAGTAAGAACAATCTTTACTAACAATGTCTCCAACATCAAATATCCTGTTCTTACTTTAAAACTGTTTTTTTAAGACATGATGAATGTTTGACTAACCCATGCGATGCAAATGCACTTGTACTGACAACGAGGGTTCTTATCAGTGTCAATGCAATGGTGGATTTTCAGGAAATGGATTCAACTGTTCCAGTAAGAACAATCTTTACTAACATATAATCGTTTCCAACATCAAATATCCTATTCTTACTCTTAAAACTTTGTTTTAAAGACATGATGAATGTTGACTAACCCATGCGATGCAAATGCACTTGTACTGACAACGAGGGTTCTTATCAGTGTCAATGCAATGGTGGATTTCAGGAAATGGATTCAACTGTTCCAGTAAGAACAATCTTTATTAACATTTCTCCAACATCAAATATCCTATTCTTACTCTTAAAACTGTGTTTTAAAGACATTGATGAATGTTTGACTAACCCATGCTATGCAAATGCCACTTGTACTGACAACGAGGGTTCTTATCAGTGTCAATGCAATGCTGGTTTTACAGGAAATGGATTCAACTGTTCCAGTAAGAAGAATCTTTACATAACAATCGTTTCCAACATCAAATATCCTTCTTACTGTTAAAACTGTTTTTAAAGACATTGATGAATTGACTAACCCATCGATGCAAATGCCACTTGTACTGACAACGAGGGTTCTTATCAGTGTCAATGCAATGGTGGATTTTCAGGAAATGGATTCAACTGTTCCAGTAAGAACAAGCTTTACTAACATCAAATAATCCGTTTCCAACATCAAATATCATATTCTTACTTTTAAAAATTTGTTTTAAAGACATTGATGAATGTATGACTAACCCATGCGATGCAAATGCCACTTGTACTGACAACGAGGGTTCTTATCAGTGTCAATGCAATGGTGGATTTTCAGGAAATGGATTCAACTGTTCCAGTAAGAACAAGCTTATTACATGTCTTCCAACATCAAATATCCTTTCTTACTCTTAAAACTGTATTTTTAAGACATGAATGAATGTTTGACTAACCCATGCGATGCAAATGCAACTTGTACTGACAACGAGGGTTCTTATCAGTGTCAATGCAATGGTGGATTTTCAGGAAATGGATTCAACTGTTCCAGTAAGAAGAATCTTACTAACATTCTCCAACATCAAATATCCTGTTCTTACTCTTAAAACTTTGTTTTAAGACATGATGAATGTTTGACTAACCCATGCGATGCAAATGCCACTTGTACTGACAACGAGGGTTCTTATCAGTGTCAATGCAATGGTGGATTTTCAGGAAATGGATTCAACTGTTCCAGTAAGAAGAATCTTTACTAACATCTTTCCAACATCAAATATCCTGTCTTACTGTTAAAACTGTTTTTTAAGACATCAATGAATGTTTGACTAACCCATGCGATGCAAATGCCACTTGTACTGACAACGAGGGTTCTTATCAGTGTCAATGCAATGGTGGATTTTCAGGAAATGGATTCAACTGTTCCAGTAAGAAGAATCTTTACTAACATCAATCGTTTCCAACATCAAATATCCTGTTCTTACTGTTAAAATGTTTTTTAAGACATTGATGAATGTTTGACTAACCCATGCGATGCAAATGCCACTTGTACTGACAACGAGGGTTCTTATCAGTGTCAATGCAATGGTGGATTTTCAGGAAATGGATTCAACTGTTCCAGTAAGAACAATCTTTATAACAATGTCTTTCCAACATCAAATATCCTGTTCTTACTTAAAACTGTTTTTTAAGACATGAATGAATGTTTGACTAACCCATGCGATGCAAATGCCACTTGTACTGACAACGAGGGTTCTTATCAGTGTCAATGCAATGGTGGATTTTCAGGAAATGGATTCAACTGTTCCAGTAAGAAGAATCTTTACTAACATCAAATAATTCGTTTCCAACATCAAATATCCTATTCTTACTCTTAAAACTTTGTTTTAAAGACATTGAATGAATGTTGACTAACCCATGCGATGCAAATGCCACTTGTACTGACAACGAGGGTTCTTATCAGTGTCAATGCAATGGTGGATTTTCAGGAAATGGATTCAACTGTTCCAGTAAGAAGAATCTTTACTAACATCAAATAATTCGTTTCCAACATCAAATATCCTATTCTTACTCTTAAAACTTTGTTTTAAAGACATTGATGAGTGTATGACTAACCCGTGCGATGCAAATGCCACTTGTACTGACAACGAGGGTTCTTATCAGTGTCAATGCAATGGTGGATTTTCAGGAAGTGGATTCAATTGTTCCAGTAAGAACAAGCGTTATTAACATATCTCCAACATCAAATATCCTGTTCTTACTCTTAAAACTGTATTTTTAAGACATGAATGAATGTTTGACTAACCCATGCGATGCAAATGCCACTTGTACTGACAACGAGGGTTCTTATCAGTGTCAATGCAATGGTGGATTTCAGGAAATGGATTCAACTGTTCCAGTAAGAACAATCTTTAACTAAAATGTTTCCAACATCAAATATCGTTTCTTACTCTTAAAACTATGTT